>NW_010972798.1:68566-175048 GCF_000737465.1 Haliaeetus leucocephalus
CGCGGGCCGGTCTTCAGTGAGGGACTGCTCCAGCGCGGGCTTTACCACAGAGCCGCCGCCATCTTGGGGGGCCTCCGCTCCCCTCCGTGGGCTGAGGGGGGACAGCCTGGGGGGCCGCGGGGGCATCCCCTCCTTCCTCACTGACCTGGGTCCCTGCAGAGGAATGGGTTCCTCTCCCACTCCCGTCCCCTCCTCGCTGGGGGTTCCCCTTCTTCGGTCTGTTCTCCCGCAGGTGTGACCGCCGTCCCTGGGCCAGCGGCCGGTCCGACCTGGAGCCGGGGCAGCTTTGAGCAGCTTCTGACAGGAGCCGGCCCTGCGCACCCTTCCCGGCTGCCAAAAAAACCCCACCCCACACAAACCCATAACAGAGGGAGATCCCACTGAACAGAGAGAAAAGATTACTCCTTAATAGTAATAATAGTAGTAGTAGTAATAATGATAGTAATGATGATGATAGTTTTTTTTTTAATCTTGCCCAGGCAAATAAATTCAGTTTTATTTTGAGGTTTACTTGGATGAATTTCAGCTGGAGTTGGGGTTGTCAGAGCCGGAACCAAAGTCCAGTGCAGGCTCCTACCTCATTTTAATGCATATTAGCAGACTGGGTTCTTAAACCTCAGGTCTTCAGTTTTCAAGATCGTGACTGACACAGATCAATGGATTTTATTCCAGAAACTCGGTTGGGACAGTTAATGCCCATTAAATTGGAGACAGTGGGGGCCAGACAGGTGCCAAAGTGCTTTTCTGAATTGGCTATTATTTAAAAAATAATTTTGTGGTTTGATAGAAAAGTATGGAAGCACTGTATTTAACTATTTGGTGAGACAAGTCAATGAGATAAGGAGGGAAGATAAATTAATGCATAATTTGCACACTTATTGAACGACTAATTCAATCTTTCACTCTTTCCAGTCAAGTGAGCCTTTATTTCATGTATAACATACGTAAGACCCCCTTCTCTTTACAGTGAAATTAAACCCCCTCCAATCTGTGACCATAACTCCAAATTCTGTAGTGTAGTTGTGCATGTTTCAGAGGGGTGCGGGTGTGACCTTGGGGGATTATGGTATAAGTGGAATGAGGGAGTCGGATTTAGACTTTTTATTTTATTTTAGACGGTAATAAGATTTTAAGTGCCTTGCATCTTCTAATTGCCTTTCATGACCCTTCGAAGTTGCGACAAACTGGTTGAGAAAAGCTGCACTAAATAAATCGAATTGTGACTTATTAAAATTAAATTATCAAGGCTTTTCTCAAGGATAGTGTGTTTTTGCATCCTTTACTCTGGAAAAATACTACTGGAGGGGCAAACCAGTACACATCAGTGATGGAAGTGAAATCTTGCCCCTTTGAAGTAGGTAGATTGGGGTCACCATTGTTTTGTAAGCAGCCTTCACTCCCACTCCTCCTCATCCCCCCATTTTTTGGCTGATTGTTCAGCACCTCAGTTGTGACAGTAAAACTATGTGCGATGAATCCAGCTGGAGCTGAGCAAGTAGCTGGCGACTGCAGCAAGGAGGCCCTTGTACCAGCACCTTTGAGGTCTTGCTGTGTCCTCTTGTCCCCATGTGTGCACTGGCCTTGTGAGAGCATCTGCAACAGTGCCTGTGTCTTTTGAGTGTGATAAAACATTGAATATTTATCAGTCACCACTCTGCCCACTGGTGTCTTTTCATTGGAATGACTTCTCTTCCAAACCCTCAAGCAATTTTCAAGGACCTTTCATTCTTTTAAAACAACCAGTCCAGAAAAAAAGGGTTCCTTCATTTTCACCCAACTACTTTAAGAATAAGCACCACTTTCCCACGAAGGGAAGTATTTAGTTCTGGCAAAACACGGAAACTCTGTTGGCTCTGAAGTCGAATGCCTTTGGCCACTCAAAGTAGACAATGGTTGTTCTTCTCTTCAACAAGTAAGAATAGTCATTTCTTACACTCCTCAGAAAGGTCATGGTCTCCATTCATAGCCTAATTGTATGTAGGACAGCTATCTTAGATCACATTCAGAGCTTTGCAGAATATATTATTTTCTCTTTCTCAAGAATCCAGTAGCATTAGAATTTAGCTTCCAGTAGGAAACTGGCATTTTAAATGCAGAGATACAAATAACAATCCTTTTTTAAAAAGGTAACCTATCTAACACTATAATGCCAGCATCATATATAACTGGGGATGAAAAAATGGGTTACATAAAAAATTCGCTTAGCTATTAATGAAATACCTGTGATGATACTGATATTTTTATTATACACCAAAAAGTACCTTCCACACACAACTGTGCACACATAATATATACCCAGAATTTCCTTGCTGAAGACACAGAAAGCAAAGTTTTTTAAAGGAAGAATTGCAAATAATGAGGAAGCGTACAGCTGACTTATATAAATACACAAGCAAATACATGTTGATTGCTACTCCATGCTGATAAATGTAGCCTATTGAAAGCTGGGAGAAGGCAAAATGTCTGCTAAATGTTACAGCATTGCTGAATACTAACCAGGAAAGAGATTTCAACTTTATTGTTGGGAAATCCCCGAAGCCTTTGCTGTGCTGCTTCAATAGGCAGCTGTGGCATACGTAGGATAAACAGAACACTGTGCAAAAAAAAAAAAATCTCTAACAAAGGAGCTGGTAATGAAGGCTAACATATCACTGGGCTAAAGGTATTCCTGGTGTAAATATATCGATATGATTGGTGTTGTGCTGATGATGAAATTGCTATCGTTAGAGCTAGCTGATTTAAATAAGTAAAAAAAGCCAATAACAGGTTGGAGGGGGGTTGCTAATCTTTGGAAGCAAATCTCACGCTTTAAAAAATGTATTTGAAAATACAAAAGCCTGAATGAACAGGTAGTGACCTCTGAGCTTATATTAGGTAACTGGCAGTCAAGTGGGGAATATATATGTTCAGGTCACCTGATTTTATTTTCGGACAAAGTCATAATATCTGGAAAAGATATCACCAGATATCACAACTGTATGCCATAGTTATCACTGGCCAGGTGATAATATCAAACAGTAGGGTACTAAATGATAATTGCACTTATAGAAATGTCTGACTTTCTACAAAAATTTCATAAATACCCCTTTTGCGAGCTTTCAGATATTTGGTGATAGTTCAGATTATAACCTTAGAAGTAAGTCTAGATCAAATGTGTTCTGTCAATGTTAATTCAAATATCTGAAAAGCTTCTTTTTTTTTAATTTTTCAGTCATCTGCTATGTTTAGTGACTGTGTTTAGGTAGAAGTTTAAACCCCTCCTTTTAGGAGTTCTAGTATGTGAAAAGGAGTGAGTCGAATAAATCTTTCCCATAAAGAGAAAATCCAGCATTTCAAAATGTAATACCATGGGCGAGGAAATGCTTAGTGTATGCACAACAGCCCTCATATTTTCCCAGTAGATGTTTTAACACGTTGGATAGTTTAAAAGTTTAAGCCATTCAAAAGTTTTTGCTGTTTGCTGGTTTGAAAACCTGCATTAAAGGGGATTGAGGAGAAGGCAATTGCGTCCAGGAAGAAAAGCCATACACAAAAGAGGGTGCTGCAGCAGTTGTGGTTTCCAAGCTTTGTAGACGCAGGTTCATCTCCCTGCGGTCTCCCACATTTCCTGAGCCACCCTGAACACAGTCACCCACTCCGAGCTCCAGCTCTTTGTCCGGTGAAGGTGAAAGTTGTTCCCTCTCTTGCAGATTTGTTATAAAGCAAAATATGGTCCAGACTGGGAAGCACCTCTAGGACAGCCAAGTTTTACAAATACGTGATATATCGACTTTGTTTTTTGGAATACGCGTTACAAGTTCACAAACATGTAATGTCATTTTAGCAGTATGGTTTTACCATTTTATATGAAGATTAGCAAACAAAAGCTGAAGGCATGTCTGAACTAAGTGAGAAAGTACTCCTTTAGAGAAAAACAGACTCACGCTTTTCAGGCTTTCTGGGCTGCTGGATCCAAATATGAGAATAATACCTACAAACACACGGAAAATAAGGGAGCAGCAGTGTGGAAATTAATATATTCTAACGGGAAAATTATAAAAAGTGCAGCTGTGCTTGCTTTCCCTACTGATCCCCAGCCTTCAAATTCCTCTAAATTAAATTGTAAAATAATGATTTCCTTTTCTGTTTTCTGCTAAGCTACATAGTTAATCCCTGATACAGAAATACATAAAGAATACATATATTTAGGAAAACAATTACTATTAAAATAGAGAAGGCCTCAAACCAAAGTGTTTCCACAATTTCCAGTGCACATTTGAACCCAGATCTAAATTCTCTCCCTGGGTCTGTCTTTGTCTAATCCTTTTGTTCATAACCTGATTTTCAGGAGGAAAACCAGACTATGATTTTAACAGGAACAGTCAGTTGTTGTAGCAAACACATATACTGAAATAATCTGAAACAGCCTGTCTGCTTCAGCTTTTTTAAGCTTATGATTATTTTTTCCTGATGATTTCAAATGGCAGCATAGTAAGAACAGCAGACAGGCCTGGAAGAGGACTGTCTCCATTATCAACAGCAGTCGATGCCAGACTGTTAAATATAACAGAGCTTTTGAGCTTGTAAAGACTAACCAATAGAAGGCATTTTAATAACTTTAATTAAAGTTATTCGGTTATTCGGGATTTCCATGACTTTACTGAGGTCACCGATGTCAGAGGAATGCATGTATTTTAAATTTCTCATTTTCTCACCCAAAGTGAACATGGCATTTAAGCACATTGTCAACCTACATGGCATCGTAATTCTTTTTATATAGGAGTTGTTTATTTAAGAAGAAGCAGTTGCAACTATAGGCCAACTATGGCTCTGCACTATGTGAATTGCAGTGTTGTCTTTTTTGTTTACCAGGAACAGTTCTGACCCGATTGCAGATGTCAGGTTGTGCCATCCAGTGGGTCTGTCCTCTGGTGCCCTGAAGACATGCAAATGAGTGAGAAATGCAAAGGACATCTCATTTTCATAAAAAATACTAAGTTATAGATGATATATAACTACCTTTTCTTCCAAACTGCATTTTTTTTTTAACATGCCCTCTTTCTCTCCTGCATCTCCTGCCACCAGGTCAAAAAGAAAACTAAGGGAAAAAAACCGAAGACTCGCAACAAAGAATTATTCTGGGACTTTTGAGAGAAACTGGGATATTTATGGATTTATTATATTCCCTGTGATAACAAGTTTCTGAGATGTTGATACACTGTCAAATATTTTTCAAGGTTAACAGTTTAGGGACACAACTATGTTGCAAGTTGTCTGCAAGATTAATTAAGGGTATTTCAGAGATATGGGAGAAAAATTGTTCCAGCAGCTCTTAGAGTGTGAGTAATCCCAACCCAAAGAGTAGTTCCCCTTCATTTCAGACCTCTTTACAGAAAATATTCCCATGTTTAAGTCATACTCGGAAGGAAATAAAATGTACATGTTTGGGCTGAATGCGCAGTGACGGTGAGGCAATTCTAGACACAGCCCATACAGTCGCTACCTGCTAGCAACCCGAGCAGGGATGGCCCCTCCAGAAAGGTTATTTTAAAATAAATATTTCTCTGGGCCAGAAAACACCAGAAGATCCCACAGAGGCAATGAAGGTAGACGCGAGAGCCAGGCTCACTGGAGCTCCCCTCTACATCGACAGCCGCTGGGCAGGCACCGGGAGGGCAATGGGGGCCTTATCATTCGGTACTGATAGCAAAATTATTGGGCCAGTTACTCAAAAGTCAGGGATTGTGTGTGAAAATAACTGCAAGATGCAGAGAACTGTAAATATTAGAGGTCTTAAATAAAGGAAATAAACCCACCAACAACCCAGCACTTTAATCAAAGCACTGCAACCAATATACATATCTATCTATCTATCTATAATCTGATATTATTTTTAATCCTTTTTTTAAATCCCAGTCACTAATGAGGGATAATGCTGGATTGAAGAGGGCCAAAGAGATTTATTGATACAAACTCAGAGACATCGCTGTAAATCAGGACAGTGAAGAAGTATGCCACTGCTGGCTTATGTTCTCTTCCTGCAAAAGGACAGGGATGAATGAACAAGTGTCTGAATGAATGACTGAATAGATGAATGAATGAAAGAATGAATGCATAATCAAATAAATACATTAAAATACATTGCCAACTTGCTGGGCTCACATAGCAAGGGAGCTCTTCGGGGCCTTTGTAAAAATACGGGCAACGGTGTCCTCACTTTTATTATAAATTAAAATCTGCTCAGCCCAATCCCTCCGAGTGTTTAATTTTTACCGAAGGTCAAAAGGTGCTTTGCTTTTGGAAAAACTGCAGGCTTTGGCTCTCTGTGCTGTCAAACCTGCAGCTCTGTAGAAGTCCCCTTCCCGAGCAGGAGCACCGCGCTCCTGCTGCTCTGCCTGGCCACGGATCCCCAGGAATCCCCAGGGCCACCACGCTGCTGGCGCAACAGCGCAGTCCCCGTGGCAGGACAGATTTTGTGCCATCGTCAGCCTCTTTCCCCCTTCCCTGCAGTGCTGAAGGCCCTTTCCTCTTCGCCGGCCACAACCCCAGCCCTGCATTTGTGATATCGCTTTGAAATTTAACATGAGGGTTGCATGCCATGTATCAGGGTGGCTTCTGTTTCTGGGCAAGGGGCAAGAAGGCAAGCTGGTGGACACTTTATAGGAACACAGTGAAAGTTGTAGGCTTTTCTTCAAAAGGTGCCAGCTATACAAAGAACACGCCAAATGCCTCTGCGGGCTCCAGCTTGCAGGAGCCACGTATCTGGCTTCATGGGAATAGTTTTATTCCTTTTGAAGAGATCGTGGCGATCCAAGTTTATTTATTTTATTTTTCCTGAAATCCGTCTCTGTTTTGAACTTTGTGATCTGATTAGCTGAAGGTCGCTTGCATTTCATTCCCCTTCCCTCTGCTTGAGAAAAACACTGCTGTAAAGAGGACCTTGAGGATGAAGCTCCTCTAGCTTGAGACGAAGGTCCTCCATATGAGAAGTACAGAGCTATGACTGCCAATTTAATTAGCTTTCACGCATTCATACCCAGATGGAAGAATTTTTGGAAGGAGAGAATATATTCAATATGAATAAACTATTTTTTAAATAACTAAACCAGCAGTTTTATTTCCCACTGCTAATATTACTGTCAGTCAGGTCAAGGATAATGAACCAAAATTCTAGGAAGGCTCACCCAAACTTTGGCTTTCCTTATTGAAAATGTTCCCATTCATAAAACCTACATCTGCAAATACAAAATCAACAGTTAAATGTTTGCCTTATCTGTGTCCGCATTTCTCCAAGGAGAGATGATTTTTACCCAGTTTTCACTTATAACATTCTGCTGAAGTTTTTGAAGGAAAAACAAGTCTTCTAAACTTTGTTACTGTTATTATTATTATTATTATTACCTGTGGGTAAATAGGTTCTCTGCTGTTAACAGACCCAGTGTTTTCATTCCATAATAAAAACTTTTTCCATATGGGTCTCCATTCATGGTTTAGATTAGTTTCTTCCCCCCCAGTTTTGGTAAGACAATTTTTTTCCTTCTAATGAAAAGGAAAAACACAAAACCCCAACCCTATAAGGGAACATGGCTTCTGGAATAAAATAAAATGAAAAAAGTACGTAGTATGGAAAGTATTAGAGATGTACAAACATCAAAGTGCAATGTACTTTAGCAGGACCCAGGTTACATGTTTTAAGAAACTGCTTCCACCAGATAAAATAACTGCTAAAAGCAGGTGTTTATTCTGAAAGCTGCAGCAATGTTTTTCTGTCATGTCACATTAAATCATTTACACTGCATCATGCTATGTTACACCACATCATGTTAGTACATATGGTGAAGAAACCAAAGTGGAGTAACATGATGTGACAGACAACATTTAGCAAAAATATTCACTTATTTGACTCAGATACTTGCTATCAGTTTGAATCAGCGAGCATGGTCCCAAATGAAGCTGACAGATGGATGTGAACTCACCAAGGAACAGCATCCAATGCAAATCTGAAAGTTTTTCGTCATGTACCTGGTACTCGTCCTGCTGATGGTTTCTACTGTCCTCAGCTCCTCTTTCTCAGAATTTTCTTCCCTTCTGCAAGTAGTTTGACCAGTTGGTTGTCATTTATTTTGACATAACTCATGACTTTCACATGAGGGACTAATGACATCTTGGTATACTTGGTATAGAAGTGCTGTTAAATGACAGTTGATGGAATTGCTGTAAACAGTTTTTTATATGAGTGAAATTGTGGACGACACAAAAAAGAGCATTGGGACTCTGTATTTATGTATAGAGGGACTATTTTAGCTAGCAAGAAGCTTATCCCTTAAGGCACCCATATTTTATAGTGTGGCAAAGTCTTTTTGATGGACTTAAAAATATTGAGACTTCTTTATTGCTCTTGGAGGAACTATTCCATGGTAATACTTCTAAAAAAAGTTGAGGAAAGAAGTGCATGTTTATGAAGATAAGTAAGTAAATCAAGTAATCAAGTATAAGCCAGGCAGCTGTGGTGCAGGCCTTGCCATACCAGGATTTTTATAAGCATCGGTCCTGACCTAGGTGACGACCTCCAACCCATGGGGGACAGGTCTTGGAGAGCTACAGAGCTTTGGTACAATCTACTGTCCTAGCAGAAATGAGGATGAGAGAACCTCATTCCGGGTATCAAAGAGGGCTTCAGCGATGCTAGTGAAAGTAGCTCAATGGCATAAGGCCTAGCTGTTGAAGTATGAAAAAAATTTGCACGTGGACTTGAAGACTATCCTTTTTCTGGTGATGGAGCCCAAGAGATAGGCCAAGGTGCCAAGTGATTTTCTGTATCCCACCAATACGGAGCCATAGTGGTAAGTGCGTAGATGCAACTCTAGAGAAAAGAACAAGACAACCAAAGGTTTGCAGGATTCTGAAAAGAAAGCTATAGATGTCAAAATGTAAATTCATATTATGGCAGTAATTCACAGGATCCGTGGTCCTTTGCCTTCCCACCCCTTGCAGAGGGAATTTTCAAGACTTCTCATTCCGCCATTTGCTGTTCAGTCTCAATCAACAGTTTGCAACGTTTGTCCAGAGGCATTTTATAAAAATAGCAATAAATGCTACCAATGATGCTAACGATTGGAAGATGCACCTAAGAAAGATGTGTGCCCATTTCACAGCTGAAATGCGCACAACATCCCTACACGTTCATGCAGGTATCAGCACACTGCCCAAACGGAGCTGAGGAAAAAAGGTATAATTGCAAAAGAAGAAGAAAAAAGGAACAATGCTAACTGTAAGTTTACTTAGGTCTGTGCCATCTTAGCCAATATTGTTCGAATGCATTATATTTGAGGAATTAATTCAGCCTGGCTCACGGGAGATTTGGGAAACAGAACATGTTTTGCATGAGCCCCCAAAACGCTCGGTGAATCCCCTGCCAATGCTTGCTCTGCAGGCGGCCGGTATTGCTGTATTTTGTGCTGACGTTGTTCACTCTTCTCAGGAAACCTCAGGAGCCTTCTTGCCTCGGGCAGTCTCCTGAAGATGTGGTGATGGGCTGAGATCTTGCATCAGCGATCAGCAGTTTCTGCTGCCTTGTCTGTAAGCCGAGCGTGGGCTGGTGCCTCCGCGGGGATGCAGAGTGGGGAGCGCTGGGAGGGGAAGCCCCGGCATGGTTGGGTTCCCCGAAATGCAATGTGATAGCGGGGTGGGAGGCTTCTCCCAGCAGCCGAGGAGAGCTGACGTGAATGAATCCTCGTCCAAAGTGTAGGTAACTGCTCTTGGTGAAGCAAAACCAAAAAAGGCCCCTCGGTCCGATACCCAAAGAGCCCATGTCTACCCTGAGAAGCTGCTAAGCACCGAGGAGCCCCATCTGCTGCTGTCTCTGCAGGTTTTGCACATCCCTCTTATGCTCAGCCTGGATGTGAGCCTTTACCAGCCATTTACTGAAGTGCCAGAACGCATAAAGAAACGCTGCTTCTTGCTCTCGGTCACACCAGCCTCTCCAGCAGCTTTTAAGTAAAGGTTTCTACCTATCTGCCTAGGCAAAGGCATCGTACCTTGCGCTTGCTTTGAGAGCTTGTTCTGGTGTGTGAAGGTGTTTTGTGAAAAGAAATCCTTTGAGCAAGTGTGCTATTCTTTTCTTACCTGATGGAAAATAATAAAAAAGTGATTAAATAATTAATACTGGATGTTGCTTAACAGTTGCTAAGAGGCTTACTTAATAATTTTCTGAAGCTTTTTTTTTCCTAATTTAGGAATAAAACCGACATAATTGAGCATGCTATTCTGAAGCTGCAAATAACACTCTGAGGAGAATTGAAGGAAACACGTTTCTTTGATTAGAATATTTTCCTCATTAACAGGATGTTCAAAATAAAGCAAAAATATTTGATGCACAGAGCCTGTGGCAGTATCAAGTTAACACTGGCATGCCTCCGCATTTTACCTCATGTTTACTAATCAATCAAAAAAAACTCTTGCTGGCAAGAAAGGTCACATCTTTCATCACAAAACTGAAACTTTTTGACAACAAACAATTGGAATTTCACCATTCTGTTTAAAGTGGATTTCAGTGTGGAGAGTGAAAGCCCAAGGTAGCAGGATGGTGGGCACGGGGTTAGATAAACAAGCAGAGCTGTCCGTCTAGATGTTGGGTACCACATGCTCTGAGCAAGGAGACAGTCTCAGCTGTATTAAGATATGATGCTATTCTAAAGCAGTGGTATCTAAGTTCAAATTATTTGGAGGAGAAAATAAATAATGTTTGGGTAGGTATTGGTGTGCGGTTTTGGCTCAGACGATAGTGTCGGGGTTAAGATACCCGTGCCTGTCTGGCTCAGGGTGCTGGAGGACGACCTAGCCTCCCGGGCATGCAACCAACAGCTACCTGCAGAGTGTTAAACCATGTTCCTCCTCCATATACTTTTCTCTGTTTTATCTCAGGATAGAAACAAACACTCTGTGCCTCTACCGAGGCCTTCTAGTTCTATTCTTTCTCTATACATTTTTTTAAAGACTTGTATCTCGATAAAGCAAATTTTCTTGGCAGTTGGAAAAAAAAAAGACTTTGTTTTCCCAGATAGAAAATACAGCCTGATAGTTTCACAAGCAAAATAGTCCCCATGCAATTTCTTCTTTTTCTCTCCCCTTCCCATTTGTTCTGCTACAAGCGGAGGAGCAGCCCTGCTGCCCTTTCTCAGCGGGGTAAGGGAATCCCTGCCTCTTTGGGAGCAGTTCCCACCCATCCATGGATGCAGACAGGAGCTGGACCAGGGGCTGCGAGCAGGTGTGGCCAGAGCACACGGCTCAGCTCTCCTCTTCACCATCTCCTTGGCTCTTCTGTGAGTTACAGTCATGCCCTTGAACGAACTGGGGTGAAATCAGAGAAGTGATCACAAAGTATCACCGGTTTTGTTGTTTTTCCTTCCCCTCCACTGGTTGCACAGACATCAGGCACCTCCAAGGAGTCTCCCAGGCAGTGACAATAGCAGGACGCAGACTTACCCCCGGCCAGGATTTACACCCTCGGTCTCCTGGAGAAATCATTGATATGAAAAGATGCACACATTGCCTGCAGCTATAGCACATATTGCATGGCATGACACACACATAAGTGAGATTAATTTGAGTTCTGGGCATCATTAGCTCAATTAAAACTGTGATTTTTTAGTTCAGACCTACAGGCCATTGCGGAGAAGAGTAATCATAAGACAGAAACGAGTTCCCTAGTTAAAAATTAATTCCCTAGACTAAAAATATAATCAAACGATGTCTACAGTATTTTATGAAGAGCTGGGAGGATAATAAAATTTAAAACAGTGCAACATTTGCATTTTGTTCGTTTCTATCCACATTTTTCCATAGACTGCCTTTTTGTGTGCTTGTTAATCACATGCACTGCTACAGTCCTGGCATTTTAAGATCACTGTTCACATCAAGATTGAAAGGAAACTAATTACAATCACATTTCAGGGTGGTTGTTTAAAGCTCGTACGGCGCTGACTACAGCACAGGAGCCTTGACCTTTATTTGTAAGCATGAAAATAAGGTAAAGATGAAAGATTGCTTTTCCTCCAGCTCATATGCAGGGATCAGGAGGCCCTCTGGAGAAGCAGAAATGTGGTAAGTCCCTGCACAGCCTCTCTCCTCGCCTCCTCTCCCATGCTGGCAGCAGAGGCCAGTAGTGCTATGCAGAAGCTGCGCTCCACTGCAGCGAGAGGTGAGTGAAAGCACCACGTTGTTTTGCAGGAAGAACATGCAATGAATTAGCAGACCCGAGGAGTCTGTCGTTTTGACCCCCATCCCGAGCTTTTTAGTTAATGGTTGGCATTGCCTAGTGCTGCACGCCGTGCTCATGAGATGATCGAGGTATCGACACGTGCGGGCTACCTGTGGGCGAGAGCTGCAAGCAGTGCTACAGTCTCTTTTGCCGCTCCCATTACGGCTTAATAACACTAATAGGATCTAGGTGGATGCATTGGGGCAGAATAAGGTCCCCCTAATCTGAGGAAGTACAGGTAATCCTAATGGTATCTCTGATTTCATTAAATGCGAATGCATTTAGAGCATGCTGAATGGCAGGTTTATTCAGTAGGTTTCACCTGCTTCTGTGTCCCTGAATTTTCAAAACTATAATTTTAATAAATTTGTACTATGCTCAAAATAAGCCGAGAGGTAGTTACACAAACAGGTTTCAGCCCAGGAGCTGCCGATGTGGTATTTGCTCTAAATGCTCCTTTCAGTATCATTACCCGGCATTCAAAGCCTTGCTATGGTAAGCGCCAACCCCCAAAGGATCTCCTGAGCTTGCATCCTCCCTGTGTTATCGCAGCTCTGCACCGAAATGAGTTCATTGAAGAAAAGTACACCAGCACTGAACTGAAGTGATCGCATTCTCCTCTTGTATTCAGCGCTGTATTTACCCTGCACAATCATTTTATTTGCCAGGCTCCATTTTCTAGCAGAAATTACTGTTGGAGCCCTGAGGTTCGGTGAGTTTATTGGCAGTATCTGCCAGGTAATTTGTATCTCCCGGTTGGAAAAGCTCTATTTAGGACATTAAGCAATGCAAGAAGGGAAATGAATCTCACACCGTCTCCAAAAACCCTCCAAACCATCCCCTTTGCTAAACATGCTGCAGGCAGAGGAGCCTGCTTGCCTGGTCCATGCTGAGGATGCAGACCTCGGCGTGGACACTGCTGGGGACCCGGCTGCCATTTGAGCCGAGAAGCAAAGATGGTTTCACAAAACTTTTGTAGTGGATTCTGCTTCTGTCTATGTTCTTCAAAGAAAAAATTTACCCAGGCAAATATTTATAGAAACTAGAGAAAAAAAAAAAATAAAGACTGGTGAAAGCTGCTGCAGTGAACTTCTAATTACATCCACAAAGTGTTTATGAATAAATTTATCTATTATTTGTCTAGTTCTAGCACTGCATATACTTTGCCTTGTACTGTTCCAGGCTGAAGAAAACAATATGCAGCATGAAAATGAAAACAATTTGACTTAATTATTTACACCATTACCACCCCTTTGAATTAGGCCCTCCATTTCTTTGGTATTTTGTAAAATTTAACTGGTAATTATGCTTGCTTGCTTAATTTTATTTATCTACTACTACAATAAGATCAAAACAAAAAACCTACCAGAATGCAAAGTGCCAGCTATGTCCCCTAATTGTAAATGTTGCTTTTAAGCTTTTATGATAAAAATGTAGTATTTTGTACCATTTCCTTTAAAGTGTATCTGGCTATGCTCCAATACTATTTAAGTGTAAACAGGAAAAGCCTTGGAGGACAAGTAATCATACTTAAATGACACAAAGATCATTAAAATAATGTTCCAAAACCATGGCAAAATTAGACATTGCAAGACTGTTTTCTTCTCTGAAGTGTTCCACCAGATGGTGAAGAGTGCTGAAATAGTAGATCTGAGCGAGAAGGAAAAACATTTCAAGTTTTCTCACGCTACTGCCGTACAGCATGCACAGGTCTCATCTGAGCTTGTCTGAAGTGGCAGCTCACACCTTGGCTTAATCAAACATTCAAGCTCAAGATAACATCGAGGTGTTTGAGTGAAGCTCAACGCTGAATCACAGTCTGGGAAATCCCTGCTTTATTCTATTAAAGTTGTCAACTAGATTTATTCAGAGATGAGAACAAATGAGTGTGTCAGCATAAGTTATTGCGGTAATTTGTGAAACTCTTAATGAGATATTTTCAGAGCTCATAAAAGGGAAGAGCTATGTCATTAAATTACTGCACAATAAGTGCATTTTGATACAGGAAAAGAGTTGGGTTTTTATCAGAAATGACACCCTGCATCAGTGGCGATGCATCAGTGAGCTATGAGTATTTAAATACAAGGGTCTAACAACCATCTCAGAAAGTCAGTGCTTGTTCATATAAATGGGAAAATGTTTGTGTATGCTGCTATGTGAAATGGCCACAAGCGAGATGACTCTGCACCTTTATCACTAGATATGTTCTCTTCTGAAGGACTCGACAAAGTCCCTTTCTGCAGGACTTGTTATGCCTTCAGATGTTATTAGCTTTTTGCCGGCTTTATCAGTAGAAATATCTAGAAAATTTTAATTACTTGTTAAAAGAACCTCTAATTTTGCTGCTTAAATATTTATAGGAAATCCTTCTCTCTTGGCTAGGGGTTTCTACTTGTAGGAATATTGGTGAACCCCCAGTATCTGCCATCCATCCATCCCCTCCTGAACCTCTAATCTCTGTTAACATATATATTTCGGGGAATCCGTAAATGAACCAGGTGAAGCATTGGGAGGTTCTGAAATCATTAGTGGTTTCTGCTGACCCACTACTAATCCTAGCTCCCTATGGAAAGGCCTGTCACGTCCTAGGAGACAGCCATAAAGCTACTGGAGCTGCAGAGCCACGGTGGGGACAAGAGCTGTCCTCTGGAGGAGAGGGTTTCTCTCACATCAGCTGAACACAAGGGGCTGGGCTGAATGATGGGGAAGAGCGTGTAAATGTACTTCCAAGCTCCCTACCTTCCAGAAATGTTGGGTTTCTCGACCATTTCCTAGGGAACATGTGTGGCAAATCCAGATCCACAGGAAGACTCATCCTTTTTTGATAAAAGAGCCTGAAATGGAAGGTGACTTCATTCCCGATTGGCAGTCGTTCTAGTTCCATGCTGAGCAAGGGAACAGACTCTTATTCACTGTATTACATATCTTTGCACTGAGTACTCGTAATGTCCAAATAATAGCCCGCATGCTGCATTTGCGATACTTCCATTATACAGAGTTAGCAATAAAAAATAAAGCAAAAGTCCCCCACCACTTTCCTTATATCCCCATTCAGTGAACATTCAGAAGAGGGGTTTGCAAACTGGAAAGGATGAGTATGATTTTACCGATCCAGTTTATCAGTTTGCATCCAGCTCATCTGCTTAAGTAAAAGGCTTGTGCATGGATGGTTTTCAATAGCCTGTGCCAAATGAATGGCTGATTTTAGCCCACTTTCTTGGGGACAGATGAGCACTCAATGAGCAGACGCTGTAGGTAACATTAACTGTCATCCCTACCATCCTTCTCAGGTGGTTGCCTTGGCATAGGATGGAAAGTGTCCCGCAGTCTTAAAAACTAACTGTGCTCTGAACGGCTGTGAGCTTGTAGTGATCTCTGATGTTATTTCCAAGGTAAATAACCTGGGAGAGCCGGGTCTCAGGGACGCTCTGTGCCTCAGTTTCCCATCTGTAAAACAGCAGTACAAGGACATTGGTAAAATGTTATTTTATTTTCCCCTAACATGGATTGTTTTCCTTTTAGTAGGGGGTCTTCTAGGAACACCAAATCTTTCTGAAAACTTGATTTACAAAAAACCCCTTGACAGTAGTTGATAACCTCTCTGTCTTCAGCAAAGGCTTTGTTCTCCGGTCTCAGCTTAATTACGTTTTTGGAATTGTATCATGGAGGCCTAGATGAAATTCTTGCTTTGTGTTCAAGAAAGTTGCTCCACGTTTGGATTTGCTTTGACAGAAGCCACTGTTCTCAGTACTACAGTGCTGATATGAAGTGCTTCAAACTGGCAAAGCTCCAGTTGTACATCTATTTTATATTCTACCTAAATTCTAGGCAAAATATCATTTCTTATACTTAAATACTAATGCCTTTGAGGGAGGAAAAAAAGCCTGGATTGAGCAGCAGATATATCAAACTCAAATCCTTTAATGTGCTATGCCGCTAAGAAAAGAGCTCCGTCTCCACCAGCCAGCAGAGGTTGCTCTGATGTTAACGATTAATCATGGAACTTATTTTCAGTAATAAAGCACATGAAGGAAATCAAACACAAATATTGAAATGATTAAATGATCTACGAGCCAGAATGATATGAAATGTGCTGTGTGTGAGTAGCTTGTGAAGCAGCAGTCCATAGCCCATGTCTTCTGGACAACCTGCTGCCCGCGGGGTTTTCCAGCGCCGTGTTGCAGCCACGCAGCCAGGCAGGCTCCAGGAGCAGCAGAGCATTGCCAGCACATCACTCGGTCAATCCTGCTTCCCATGAGATGGTGAGAACTGGGATTCCTGTTTTAGCATGTAAATTCTGTCACTCTGGCCCTTAAAAATCGAGGGTTTTATTCAACGAGGAGTTCTGTTGATTTTAATTGGATGCTTGAATTGAAATAAAAGAAACAGATTCTTTGCTCGTATTTACCAAACACGATTTTTTTTTTTCTTTCCCAGTTATTAATTTCCTTAAATGTAAAGTGACATCTCTAAAATGAAAACTGTTTATTGCTTGCCAGGAGCAAAGCCTGCTTAATTTAAGAAATTCAGAATTAAAGCTTTTGAAGCATATCAGGGCTTGTTTATAAAACAATTATCATTGCAAATGTTATCTCTGCTCAATACAGCCTCTTCAGGCCACCACGAAAGCCTGAAACTTCATTGCCAGTCTTCCCCAACCCAAAATGTTTCATCAGTTGCGAAAAATCAGGTCATCCTTTGAATGCAACTTTCCTATCTCGACCCAAGCATTCAATACCAAACCAAACCAATGTGGAACATATTTGATGCTAAAAAAAATTAACTTAGTGTTTAAAATTTAGTAGTAGGCTCATTATTAATAACTGACAGCAGACAAAGGAGTGCAGTGACCTCTCCAACAGAGCATTTAAATCTTTGCACAACATGCTCTGCTTGTGCTAGGCTGGTTTCACAAACAACAGCTGTGTTGTTCGTTAACATATGAATCCCCTTGAGGTAATTTGGAGGAGCCAAATGTGCTAAACTAAACACCTCATTAAAACAGTACTTTAAAAAACAAAACAAAAAACCCCCCAACCAAACCCCAAACTAATTTCGCATTCCACTTTTGCATGTGGAGATGCTCGGTGAAGAATATTCTATTATATGGAATTCATTCATCTGTGTTGCTGGAAATAGAGGGTTTTAAAATAAGTAATATGGGGTTTTCTCTGCTAAGATGCACTTGAGATTAAAGTGTCTTTGAAGTGTATTCTGTCACAAAGAAGCAATTAACTGAGGACAATAATGTTTTCTTTTCCTCCCTGTTACTAATCTGTACGCACAGGCCACAAGATTGTACTAAAATATTCAGGACCCCGTTTCTCTTGAGTCTGGGGAGCGAAGGGACGTAACCAAAGAGCCTCTCTCCAGCGGGTCTTGGATGGGGCCGAGGCAGAAGTTCACACAAGTGTCCCTGTGGCCAAAGCGTTCCTCAGGAGAGCCTTGCAGAGATTTTCAGGAAAGCCCTCTGTAACAAACCCTGCTGGCAGAGGAGTCTGCTGCAAGTCCAGGCAGCCACGCAGAAGACGTACGGTCCGAAGGCGCTGGCAGAAACACCTCCTCCCCTTGCTCCCGCACGCTACAGAGGGCTCAGATGCCTTGGTCAAAGCTTGCCACCAAGAATAACTTCTTACTATCCTTTTTTATTTGTCCCCGATGCTACTTGTATAATTCTGCTAGTATTAGCAGGTTCATAAGCTCCTTGGTGCTACTACTAAAATTCCCTTCTGGAAAACAGCCGCTCCTGCCCAGGTCACGCTGCTCTGCGGAGCACTGGGGCTTGAATGGCTCCTGTGATGTGGCTGTTCCAAAAAAACCACAGACAGTCAAACTTCCTTCCAGAAACCCACGTTTTCTTCTCTGTCTCCAGCTGAATTTGTTGGTGACTGGAAGGAGGGATATGACTGACAGATGTTTCTGATGGTCTACAAGGAATTTTACAATAGTAAGTCACCAATAAAAGCACTGAGTCCCCGAAACTGCCTGCCTCCAAAAATATGTAAATTGGTAACCCCTCTTTTTATCAATGGTTTACTGTCTGCATCAAGAGTTTTTTTTAAAATAGATGCTCATAGAATTTATTAATTCCTAAATGAGACTGCAAGTCTCTTTTTAAAAATTTAGATGTAGTTTCAGATTTTGATAATGATCTAAAAGACAAATGACTGGGAACTTTTTGCTCCTACAGTCTTATGAAGCAACAGCCCTTTTTCCTTCAGAAAATTACAGTTTAAGGTTGTCCTGGATGACCTCAAATT
Organism: Haliaeetus leucocephalus; assembly: GCF_000737465.1. Taxonomy (NCBI): domain Eukaryota; kingdom Metazoa; phylum Chordata; class Aves; order Accipitriformes; family Accipitridae; genus Haliaeetus; species Haliaeetus leucocephalus. Next base: position 87,065 of record NW_010972798.1, read on the forward strand.
AAAGAGTGCCAATAGGTTAGAGCTTTTGGATTTTTTTTGTTGTCTTCCTCCAAAAATCTTATTTTACTTTTCCACCCACATCTATTTTGTGTTTCCCATATCAGGAAAGACATCAACTGAATTAGCAATGACAATTTGAAACTTCCATAAAAAACACTTAACATGAATAAAACCAACAGAAATTGTGCAACACCAAGGTACTTATGCACACTCCATAGTTTTTATCATCTCTTTTAAAGCTTTTATTCCTGAAACTTAGGCAAGGAACTTGGTTTTAGGGAGATGAAAAAAAAAATCCCACACCTACTATCTTATTTTCGTTCACTTTAAAGCATAGCTTTATAATGCATTGGAATTTCCTCAAGGTTTTGTAAATACTCGTCTGAATTCCTCCCAGGTATTAGTATGTCATCCAAAAACCAGAAAATACTATTTATTCTCTGCAGGACTCAATCCATTCTTCTTTGAAATCCTGCAGGTAACTGGCTCCCCCCCAGGGTAATCTTTCATACTTCAACAAGCACGTATGTGTGAGTTCAGTCAGAATTAGTATTTTTTTAAAATTCTGATTCCTGTGTTGCTGCCAGGCTTTGGACAAGCGTGGTTTGGAAAACTCTATTCCCTCTGCCAGTTTCATAAGTAAATCCTGTGGTTTGGGGATTTTTAATGGGCACACTGAATGCAGCTCACGCCCTGACTTCCACATGTAAAATCATTCCCAGTCTTCCAACCCCTGCTATTGCTTTTCCACAGTTTCTTTGCCCGTGTTTGGTACAATTATACCTTTAACAAATGTAAATGTTCTTACCACTTTTCCTTCAGCACAGTTTTTGGCTTGGTTAATTCAGCTATGACTCTTTCTTTTCCCATTGGCGTTATAATGCTCCGTTCCAACCTAGCTCGAAGTTTTGTCTCATTTTTATCGTTTAACAGCTCACGTCTGTAGGCACGGAGAGTCTCCTCTCTGTATAACCTGCAATAAATGCAGGCAGTGGCCCTGCCCTTACTGGGCTTAATGCAACCCAGTTTATGGCAGAAGTGCTGTGAGATAACCTTTGAGATCGTCCAAGCTGTGCCATTAGCATCTTCGCTCTCTCCCACCCTCCGGACACGGTGCAATCAAGCCCATTGATTTTTAAATGCTGGCACATTTTGCAGGCTTAAATTGAGCTCAACAGCTTCTCTAGTGGCAGTTCCTTCTTCTACCCAACATCCAGCAGCTTCTTTCTCAGTTTGGGGAATTATACGCAAACAACAAATTGATTTCTGAGAGTCTTTTTCATAGAATTACCATAACAACAAGCACAGTCATTTAAAGCGTGCCAAAAATTCAGAGTTTCTAGCTGGTTTCTGAGATGCAACTTGAATTGTTCTATTCAGGAATTTGTGGTAGACACACGATGTTTTGCAGAGGCTTCGTAAGGACTTCAGAATCCATCTCGCTGCCTTGCAGAAAGCCTGAGACTTTGAGCATTGCAACTGCAGCATAAATCTTTAAACTGTAGGTTTACTGGTAAGCAAAAATTCCTTTGCATAGCTGTATTTTCAACAGCATTTGCATAAAATACAATTCAAGAATAAGAAGGTTTTGAAAGCTTTCTCTCTTTTCATTTATCTGGAAAGTCTGTCATATGTGGCTTTTTTATCTATGAACTTTTCTTTTAAAATCCTTCTTTCATTGCTATTTTTCTGATGAATTAAAAGAAAAAAAATCCCCACAAAACAGATGCAGAAGACAGTGGCAATCTTTGTGAAGAAGCAGCTTCAAAGCTGTACTTTATTTACTGGAAAGCTATCGTCTTGGATCCTAATGCAAACCAGAGTTTCAGCTGAGCCTGCCATACCTTTGCAAACTTAAATCATAACCCAAGCAAAACCAAGAGATTCAGATTATGTACTTCCCCTAAAAACAGTAAATAAACACACTTATGAGTGAGAACAGCTTTTCACCCCCCGAATGTATTGCCAGATTTCCTTCTTCACCTCTGCATTACCCAAGTAGGAGGAGAATAGGGCAAAATCACTAAAAATTTCTACATTTACGCTGTGCTCTAATATAACCTCTAATATGACTCCTGGGCAGTCACTTCTGATTTACGCCGGTAAGGAAGACTTGTTTCAAGGGATGCACAAACCCCATAACTACCCTAAATTGGCTTTATGCCCAGAGGATAGATTTTGCAGGCAGGGAGGCCAGACAGCCTGCTCACAGAGCTCGTCCCCCAGTACCTGGCGGACTGGGGAATATGGTCGTTAATGGAACGTAATTGTTAGGAAAGCCCGCGGGATTTTTGCTTCTGGACAAATCTTCTTCTGGAAGGTCTCATTTGTTTCCCCAAAATGCAGGTCCATCATGCTGCAAAGGCTGTGCTAGCCCACAGGAGCTGTACAAGTAAATTTTCTGTATTTCCATGGTTTTGGAGAAGTTTTCTACAGCCTGGAAATCTGAAGAGTTCTTTCTTGCTTATTTTCTGTCTTTTTTTTTTTTTCTTTTTTAAAGCGAAACCATTGCCTAAGTTCCTCACGCCTGTTTCTGCCTGTAGTCAGTACCACCGAATAGCAACTTACTCTCCTTTGACAGGAAAATCTGGCTCTCAGAGCTGCCTTGCCTTGCTCTGAAAAATGAAATTTCATCTGAAGAGTTTCCATCAGCTCCTGTGTTTAACTGTGCTTCTCCCACTCTGGCGTAGAGAGCAAAAAAAAGAGCAGATCCTCAAAAAATTGATTAAGTGCAAACTGACATGTGTCACACCAAAGTTAACCATTGACTGGGAGTAAAATTGATTTAAAAGTCTTTTCAGAGCTGTAAGATTCTAGAGGAAGAGATCACATTACTTACTTTTATATTGCTGTAAAGCTACGGAGACTTTTTTTTTTCTCTTGTGTGTTTTGAAAAGATCACGACTTTGTCCTAGGGCCAAGTCAGTTAATAATAGCAATCTCCCACTGATAATAAAACCAAACATGACTATTATTAGGAAATAATTGAGAATTAATAAATGTATTTTTTAAATATAATACTGTGACTTTTTATCTTACAGAGCCAGATTAAATTATAGAAATACTTTCACCTTGAGAAGGTTAAAAATACAAATTTTTTGGTATTTAGTAAAACTTACTTCATCGTCCATAGAGTACTATTGGATATCTCTGTTTTTCATGAAATAAAAGAGCTAAAAGATTTTTCATTAAGTGAGAAACAAATAAATTCAGCCCATAAGACAAGCAGGTCATATATGCATGAAAAAAACCCCAATAAATAAAGAGAGGATTAAATACTTGCAAGTTGTTCAATGATGAATTAAATGATGGACCAAATACAAGCTTTTCTTGCCCTCCCTGCTCAAGATTTACACCCCTAATCAGCCAATTTTCAAATCCTTAATATACTAAAGCATTTGCCTTTAAGGCAGCAGTAATTTAAGACTGCTATCAAAATGAATGTTTTCCCATTAGGCAAAATAATTATGTCATATATTCTAACAGTGTCTTTGGACTTAAATCTTTTTAGTGAAGGAAACTGTCAGTCAGCTACAATTTGATCGAAAATCTTGATCAAAACCCACTGCATATAGTGAATGTAAATAAAAAGTGACTTTTCTATGTACCACAATAATTCAAGACCATTCATAAAAATTAACATCTAAATGACAGGTCACATGTCATCCCACAGGTCTGGTGCATTTTGAGGAAGGCATTTGAATGTTCAGTCATGTATTTTGAAGCCAGCATCAGTACCTGTGCAAATTTAAAGTCTGCAAACCTGTACATCAGAACTCATATATTTTACTGTGACTTTTCATGGGGTCGTGGGATTGTAATTGTGAAGACAGTAAAATTTTACAGTCTACGATTACTTATTTGTTGATTTTGAAGTCCTTGGCCCACATGAGACATTCTTTACTGCCCCTTACTCTTACAGAACAAACACCGAGCATTTCTGCTTGGCATGTGCTTCGAAACTCACCCCAAGGTAAGAGCTTCGGAAAAGTTAAGGGGATTAATTTATTACCTGACTGGTGTTCTGGACCATTTGAAAACATAAGGTTTGCCTCATTGAACTGAAGCTAGCACTTAGCATAAAGCCTCACCTCCTGCAATTAGATACTGCCACGCAGGGAGCCTGAGAGTCAGATCGCTCCCATCATCTCCATCGTTGCACAGTATTATCTTGAGCAAATACTTTGACTTTCCTGTGATTTAATATCTATTTATCTCTTCTCTGGGGAGCAGGTTTGTCTGCAGGGAAGCTGCTGGCCTGTAAGGCGATTCTGGGCAATCCCATGGGAGAGCAAGTGTGGCCACAGGAGGAGTTTGTCTGGCTGCAGCCTCTCCCAACATCACTTTGAGATGCATAACTATTAATATGCGTATGTGCATCTCACTTGGAGAGCGAGACTTGACCCTTTTAATCTGGACACCTGGGCTCATTCTGCCACGTTTATAAACCACCTCATGGGATTTTTTTGCAGTCATAAGTAGTCAGGGACCTGGTCTTATGTCTCATCAGAAGAGGTCAACTCCAGGTGACCCTTTGGCACTTCTCCAGGTACCAGCTATGTTTCTGGAATGAGATATCTGGATTGCATACATCTTAATGGAAGAACCCCAGGTGTGTGGGAGGGCTGAGACAGAGACTCAGAAAAGAAACAGACCCACTGATATTCCTACAAATCTCTGTGTCCCTGATGGCCAATTAGCTAATAACTGTCCTGCCTTCGCATTGGATAGGGAATGTGGTAAATGCAATCACTGCAAGGCACTCAGTTACAGCTGACCCACTGATAGATGGTGCATTGTCAAATGTCAGGGTAATAAAAAATAGTTTTGTATCACCTGAAATTCAAAGATGGCAAATCCCCCACTTTTTGCTATGCACAGCTCTCTTCTTCTGATCTTCAATTTGCAACCTGCACAGCTGCGTTCCATGCATGTCTACAAGTCACGACGTACAGCCGTGACCTCAGTCCCGCACTGGCTTTGCTATAGCTGCTGCAGGTGGGAATACCATGGGAGATGGATTTAGCCATCGTCACAGATTTTATTGCCCATACAGGTTTGGATAAAGCTAATAACAGTGTGCTTGCATCTGGAGAAAATCATCTCTTCTCATTGCTGCACAGGCATACTTGTCCTCATTCATGCAATGAAAGCTTGTATCGCGGACTGAGTTCCAGTGTACTGCTCTACTTGGTGTAACAATAAAGGATTTTAGCAAAAAGGTATAAATAAAGAACACGTTGATTTTCTTTATCAAGGTATCAAAGGTTTTCTTAGAAAAACAAACCTATGATGTGGCCTCCCCATTTAGCTACAGACTATTTACCCTGTTGCAGGGGGAGCGCTATTAAATATAGAGCCTGAACTTGCTATTAGGGATCCCAGTTAACTGTTCGAAGGCAAACTGTGGGAAAGCACCACTAGAGGTCACTCAAAATTAGTTGTTACCCAATTAGCACATTTTGACCCTACAGTTTAGGACCTTCTACCACTTGCATGTTTAAGGCATTGTTAACTTTGACTCTTCAGCTAATTCTGACTAAACTCAGAAGAGCTGGAGACAGAAAAGGTTCCTTCAGCTCTTTCTTCATAAGACTCTTCGCAAGGCTCCCAAATCAGCTTTGCAGTTGCCTCTGTAGGCAGCAAATCGTTCTTTCCTCGTCAATGAGCTTAATAATGCTGGCAGTGATGAACCTCTAGAAGCGTTGGGTTTAGAGGCATTCAGCCCTAGCTGCATTATCTCAAATAGCTGGTCACTCATTTTGAAAATTAGACCAAAGTGAATTGTACAAGTGAGGGAATATATAGGAGAAAAAACCTTTAACGTTTCCAGGTCCTTCCCCCACCACACTGCCCCCCCGTAAATTTTTGACCACTGCTATATAGAAGAAAAAGTAGATCTTTATAACAATTGTTTGACTAACCAAAAGAGGTGAAAAGCAAAGTTTAAGTTTGATTAATGGGTATGTGTTGACATGTCTCTGCATGTGTTTAATCAAAAGCAGATGTTCTGTTTGCAGGGGTTTTTTCATAATCTGTGAACATGATGATACCAATTTATTTGCCAAAGACAACAGGAAAAGGGATATCTAATTAGTATGTTCTATAAGATTAAGACCACCAACTGCTGGTGCACATGCATATAGCACCTGATATATGTAATCAAACACTCTCAAGGGACTAAGTCCTCCCATTGCTCAGTAGATAATTCATGTTTGACCAAAGTGAGGAGACTTTTGTTTCAAATGCAGCTTAGTGTAGGAAAACTCTTGGGCAGCTAAGCTCCCATAAAGGATGCTCTATCAAAAATGACCTACTCTTATTTAATTTCTCTTTTTGGGTTGCTGCTGATCCTCTCCCCATCCCCACCCCTTCCACTCAGTTTAATTGACAAAAGGTAGGTTAGCTAGTGAGTTTATCCATTTATATGAACATGACAACCGTAAAGAACATTGCAGTTTCCTGAAAAATCATGTAATAACCTCACAAGACCAGCATGTGTGCAGCTGGGGAAAAAAAAATAAAATTAAAGCATTGTAAGATGAGCAAGAAATTTATCAGAGGCTCTGGTATCCTAGTTTCTTCATCAAGGTAATAAATAGATCATCAGCATCTGAAAAATCTCATGGCTTCTTTCTCCACTTTCTAGAGAGATTAATCTTGCAAAGGTAGAAAGACACAGCCACAAAATAGCATACTCACAGGCTCAACTGATGGAATTTGGATGTAATTATAATTTTTTAAAACAGTGAACCATCCTCTCAACTTCTACCCAAGAAGCCTGTAGGGCCTGTTGCAATAGGACAAGGGTTAACAGTTTTAAACTAACGGAGGGTAAATTCAGCCTAGATTTAAGGAAGATGAGGGTGGTGAGGCACTGGAACAGGTTGCCCAGAGAGGTGGTCGATGCCCCATCCCTGGAAATATTCAAGGTCAGGCTGGACGGGGCTCTGAGCAACCTGATCTGGTTGAAGATGTCCCTGCTCATTGCAGGAGGGTTGGAACTAGATGACCTTTAAAGGTGCCTTCCAACCTAAACTATTCTATGTTTATATGATTCTATGAAGCCAGCAAAGTAAAGGAAAAGAACTCTTTCCTTTAAAATCTGTAGCTACTGAATAATAAGAATAATACTGTTTCAAGGTCTTCCATGATCTGAGGCATCCTTCATCTGCATATACTCCATATGTCCTAAAGAGACCAGCTTTCTAGTATGGCTGAAAGTTCTGTCTTGCATCATGCAATCACATCTATTTACTAGGGCAAGCTTTGACCCGTTGGTGACCACATTCCTTCTGAGGAAGCTCTTGGTTGGACATGGTCCCTTTAGTTAGTCCCTACTGCATCCACAAAGATTCAAACTGTATTTGAATTAGAAAAGAAGTCTTCATGCTAGACATATAATTCATGTGTTCTCTGTTCTAAAAAGGGATGCATAAAGAAGATTAAGGGCTGTTTAACAGAAACCCTACTTAAAAGCCAAGCTTATCAGAGCTTTTTGTTTGGGAGACCTCTGCTACTGGAGCTCTTACACTAGAATGAGTAAAAATACTATTTAACATGCTCACCTTCTCCTGAGCTTGCACAGAAATGCTTGCTGAACTGTCATCATGCAACAAAACATAATTTTTAAGAGTCAGGGAGGAATAAGATAGTAAGCAGCCAAAGCTTTAAGCCTCATCTAGAGAAATAGAGGAACAGATTTGCCTTTTTTTTTCCAAAAAAGTAGCTCTAAATAGGGAAAAAGCCCACACCAAAGAAGAGTTAATACAAAAGATCAATGGTTGAAGAGTCTTACTAGAGAAAATAAAAATCAGGTGGGCTCAGTCAGAGAAACTGCCACTCATTTTCAAGGAAAATTGCAGCTTTTGATATGTAAATAGCTATAAAACTCCAAAAGTCTTGAATGCCAGGTACCTAAAGCTATCAGTTGCCCCGGCTGGGTCGCCACAGAGCAATTTTTGCCAATTATGTATCCCTTGTTCCCTGATCAGTCTATTTTTCTATGCCTTGTTATACTAGCATCTATTGCAAAATATTCTCAGCTGGGGCAAATTACCTCCTATTCCTTTCCTTTTCAGCTCCCCCAAAAGATCATCTAGCAGCAGAGAAAAGTTCCTAGCAAGATTTCTACCCAGCTGACACAACAATTTGCAAAGACTTCTTCTTCCCCCCCCCTACAAACCTGCCTTTTATTCTGTATGCTTCATCATCAAAAAGCTGATTTCCAATTTACAACATCTTCTAAATCCCAGCCACATGAGCCTTCTCCTCTCAATCCCCTGTACAGATTTAACCCCAAAATTAGAAAGTTGGGAAAAAACAAACTTTTCTCTTGTTGAAAAGCACGCACAGATGGTTTTTACCAAACACATACTTTGGATAATGCAGTCATCAGTGACACACTTTTTTACCAGGTTTTTCTTTTAAAAGCATTGAATGCTGAAGAATAAATGTAAGCTTTCCACCCTATGTTAAAGTCTTCATAGAGGTATAAAATCACTTCATATATAGCAGGGTTTAAGTGCTCTGATTTTTGCAATAATCCAGTAAAGGTTCAAGCTTCACTTCAAAATTAGCACTGAAGGCTAAGGGAAATAAAGCAATTCTGAGGTATTAGTGGAATTAATGGGCATTATATTCGAATGTATGGAGACAAACATCTGAACTCATATGGCGTAATTTTTTTATTTTAAACTAATCCATAATCTGCTTTTGTAATTCTCTAAAAGCATATAAAAATATGGACAATTCATTTAAAGTGTCCCTGTCAATCCAATCAAATGTCATAAATTGCAAATGGTAACAAATATCTGTGATACTAAAAATATCCTACCTTATTAAATTAAAACTGATGTTGCAATCTCTGTTACAGTCATTTCTGTGGCTTATACTCTGCTTTCCCTGGGGAGGATTGTGACCAGCACTGCTCTGAGCTTTGTGTCTCCTGCTCTCCTCAGTGAAGAGGTTCAAATGTGCAAAGGCATTCTTTCTTTTAAAGAACTGGATTTGATGGCAATCTGTCAAATGAACCAATTAAAAAACAGAGCATGTTTCCTAAGTAAGCTGAAATATGATATGAGAAGACCCAGATAGAAGTAGCACAGCTGTGGGAAATGAATGCAACAAAATTCAATACAAAAATGCAAAACCTTAAGAAGGGGAAGGATTTGGCCGAATGTCTCGGTTTGTTTGACCTGCTCAGTCTTACCCCTGCATGCTCCTAAGGACCGAGATGTGTGTGCCCAAGTGGTCCAGTCAGGATCACTTGTGTGTGACAGAGGACAAAGGACGTTGCTGACATCCTCACTGTATCTTCTGGTTCTTCTTGAGTGAAGACAGCAAACTAATTCTGGGTGTGCCTTTTATATGCTTTAGAAATTGATGTTGGCCAGATATTTGCCTCATTATTTTATGGTTCTAGTTCTGTTCTTCATCGTCCTGTCACTTATCTTTATATCATTTGGTCTCCATCTTCTGTAGCGATTAAAAATGTCATTCCTTTAACCCCTGCTTTGCTGTTTCTTCTGGTGCTTTCCACACATTCCCGTTCCTCTGCATTGGTAACTGTCACCAGCCTGTGCGCAATGACTTCTGCCTGGGTGCAAAACAGTCATCATAAGACGATTAAATACCAGCTTACTTTACTCTGTGCTTTGCTTTAGTTACTTTTACCGTGATGGGGTATGTGGCCGCATACACAAATTCCAGCATACGCAGTCACCACGGCAGCAGAGAGATCCTGGAAGCGCCCGCTCTCTGTAGGCAGATTTCTTTTACCATTGCACACGGTAATCCTGGAATTGCAGCAGCTTGGAAATTGCCCCAGCCAGGGCACACAAGGGAGACTGGGAATCACACGCTGGAATCATACCCTCTACATTTAGTGACAAAACCTTGGACATAGGCTCTAGCCTCTGAGGATGAGAAGAAAAGAGGTGCTTGGCTAGTATTTTCTGGTAACGTGAAGATAACTATAGATAAAAAGGGCTTTCTGTGTCCAGAAAAGAAGCCATTAAATTCCCCAAGAACCGTGTGTTTGCAAATAGAAAGAGTAATTTGAAGCTCAGTTGTTAAAATTGCCTTTGGACATTTCTGGGTGCCCAGAGCTGGAGTTCTGAAGCCCGCGAAGATGTTAGCAGGTATTCAGCATGTGTTGTGTAAGGGTAACCAGTAACCTCTGAAACCGATTATCACTGGCCAAGCATTTTGATATATCCGCATGCCCGTGAGCAGGTATTTTTTTCTTTCAGCATTCATGGTGGAATCCTGGAGAGGCACTAGAGGACAGTTAGCACTTCAGTTAGCTTGCACGCTGTCCTGGTTTTGGCTGGGATAGAGTTAATTTTCTTTCTGGTAGCTGGTATAGTGTTATGTTTTGGGTTCAGTATGAGAAGAATGTTGATAACACACTGACGTTTTCAGTTGTTGCTGAGTAGTGTTTATACCAAGTCAAGGATTTTGCAGCTTCTGATGCCCAGCCAGCAAGAAGGCTGGAGGGGCACAAGAAGTTGGGAGGGGGCACAGCCAGGGCAGCTGACCCCAACTGGCCAAAGGGGTATTCCATAGCATGCGATGTCATTCCCAGTATATAAACTGGGGGGACTTGGCTGGGGGGGGATCACTGCTTGGGAGCTAACTGGCCATCGGTCGGCAAATGGTGAGCAATTGCATTGCGCATCACTTGGTGTGTATATTCCAATTCTTTTATTAGCATTGTCATTTTACTATTGTTATTATTATTGTTATTAGTTTCTTCCCTTTCTATCCTATTAAACTGTTCTTATCTCAACCCACGAGTTTTACCTTTTTCCTTCCGATTCTCTCCCCCATCCCACTGGGTGGGGGGGCAGTGAGTGAGCGGCTGCGTGGTGCTTAGTTGCCGGCTGGGGTTAAACCACGACATACGCTCAGCGTAAACTCATACTTTGGCATTGTCAACGCCGGGTAGGTTGGCCATTGAGCCAAGTGCAAGAAGGACCAGGGCAAAACCTCCCCAGACTTGGGCAAAAAAGCGGGATGCGTGTGTGTCTCCCAGCACACCCAATGCTGTTGCTCGGACGGTTTGCAGCGAGGCAAAGCCCTGGGCCAAGAGGCAATGCTAAAGGCTCATCTGAAACTGCGGAGACTGTGCAGACACAACTAGTAATTTGTTATCTTTGAATGAAAGTGTTGGGAGGCATTAAGAGGATGATAGGTGTCACCTGCAGATGTGCCATAAAGATGCTCTTTCCCTTTTTCATATTCTTTGTAAGAGATCGTCCTTAATCTTCAGTGCAGTTCTCTCCCCAAACCTGGAAGTCTGAATTGAAATGACAATTTGCTCCTCTCCTAGCTAATTGGAACTAGAGCACAGATATTTCACAAGAGAAAAATGATGAGCTGGCTTCCCTGCATCTGCTCTGTTTGTCTCCATTTTTATGTTTATACTGTCTCGTCTGCTCTGGTAAACTGCCAGTCATCTCCTGGGGACACTTTCTCTACTTGACAGCTCGTAGAACTCTCTGACTTTCCCTCCTCTCCAGCGTACGCTTTCGGGTCCTGAGGCTGAGACACGCCATCTGGAAGCTGGACCTGTGGACAAGGCGGCTGCTCAGAAAGCGCCTCGTAGTTATGGGTCTCCTCATTACCACCGTGGCAGATGTTTCGGAGCTTGGAGGAGTTCACCGCTAACGAAGGAGCGTTGCCCTCCTTCCGCTGCGCTAGGTCCTCTCCTTGCTTGGCTCTGGAGGAGCTGGTGGCTGAATTGCCTCCGGCTCCCCTCAATCAACTCCATTTATTTAAGGGGTTTAAGTCACTGCCTATGAAAGCCTCACCGATGGAGGTATCACGTGGCTTTCCTTTGCCCACAGACAGGATTTCGTCTTATTAGTCTTATTGTCAGATTTCAGCGCTGCCTTCTGCGCCGTTGAGCGCGAGCTCCTACGACTCCCAGAATGCAGCAGCTTTACAAGAAAAAAAATACTGGAAGGAAGAATTTCTTTTTCCTTTCAGTAATCCTGAAAATGGGCCACGACTGACAAGTCTGAGGCAGAGAGATTTGAAGCACTTGATTTTCTTTTTTCAGACTATTTATATTGAAACAGTGGATGCCACTGTCATTGCAGGAAGGGTTACGAGAACATGAAAAGGGTTAAGAGTTTAGCTAGGCCTGGGGACACTTATAAGCTCTGTATAAGCTGTACTGCTCTACCCTATCAGGTTTCTTTCTCTCTCTTATTGAAATACTGACTTATATAATTGCCTAATTCATATAAATTTGCAAGGCAATAAATGGAATAAAAAAGCTTCTGCTCACATACCTTGGAAACACCAGCATTACATAAAAATACATATAAATCAGATAAGCCTCTCAAACACCTAAAATGACATGCAGCCACATTCAATTCCTGCACTGCAAGCTGCTAAGCCTATGAAACATAGTAAAAATGCAAAGCACAAAGAAAAAAATGTGCAGCCTCTTTAGAAAGCTGTGCATATCATTGTCAAGGGCTGGTTTGCATTAGTGCCTGTCAGTCCTTTGACTGATTTATTTCTTAGGTGTAACAGCTGCCTACAGGTTGTACCTACACAAGCGAATCGAATGTGACACAAAGCCAGAACATTGCGGTACGTTGCTTCTTGTACTAATAAATATTTAAGGATAAAGCCTAAGTACTTCTTCAGCATCAGATACTTCTCTGTTGCAACTGGCAAAAAACGACTTGCAAATTTCTATCCATAATGGAAAACATATAAAAAGGATGTTGATAAGCTTATGATAATGGGTCGTATTTTCTGAATTGATTTTTGCTTCTCAGTAAAATTCCACAAACATTTTATTTCTTTTTTTTTTATATAATTTCTAATAGCCAACCCTGTCTCTCTACTTATAGCTCAACCATGAGGGAATGGAGAAAAAAAATTGCCCACAGGCCGCACTTCAAAGTTCTTTTCTTCATGAAATTTTGCCTAGGAAGGGGAAGAAAAGCACGTCACCCATTCAGGGATGGAGCATCCTTCCCTCCTATTCCCCCACTTAGTGTCAAGTGAGAGACTTACCCAGCTCAGACCCCAATGACACTCGTTAGCAAAATGTCTTGGCTCCAAATGACAACGCCAAATCGTTTTCTAAGCTCACCTTGCCTAGTCAGTTCTGTGACTCTGGGATAAGCAATCCTAGCTTTACCAGAAACCCTGAAAATAATATTTGTACAGTTCACATGGCAAACAGGCATGGGCAGAATGCATTTATAAGACCAGACAATGTTAATTGCTTCTGGGAGTGTCTAGAGATTACTCTACCTGAAAATATTTGAGGGTTTTGATGAAAACTCATATATTGTGGCACACAGACAGCAAAGCAAACATTTCACTCATTTCCTCTCTGGATTTTGAAATTAAGCACAAAGGGAAAAAAAATGCAGCCGGTATTTAAAAAAAAAAAAAAATAAACAAAAGAGCCACATCTGTGTTTAGGAGTCATTTAAAATCTCCCCATCCAGCTCTGTTGGCTTTCATGGCTGGACAGTCTTTTGAGTAGAGTAGGTCATAAATTTGGGATTTACTTCTAGATCCTGAAGTGCTTACACCTCTTGGGCCATTTCTTGCTTGAAAATTAGGAATTCAGGAGAAGAAAAAAGGGGGGGGAAAGTAGCTCAATATTTTCTTCTAGGAACACCCTCCATCCTCAATTCTACCATGAGATTTGGCTTCTGTGGACATTTTCTTCCTAGTTAGGGTAAAGTCTGTGGTGCAAAATTTGTTGTTTCACTTGCTGTGAGTATTGTTTCCTTTCTATCAGAAAAGCCCCTCAATCAGAGGATAAAATCCTAAAGCCATTTTTTGTGTGGCAAGATTTTTATTGATAAAAAAGAGAAGAATAAAGTAAAGCAATGACTTTTCACCAGCTTTACCAATCTTTATTTAATGTGCCAGGAAATTTCCACTGGTTCAGTGGGAGCAGGAGATATGTTTGGCCTCACTATGGGTTTTACTTCTATTATTCTGGAATACCCATTTATTTTTCTCAAGCGGTGAAAGAAAATTAACCAATGTAAATATACTTTCTTATTTCTGAATGTTGGTGTGGAGTTAGCTTGGGGAAAGCTTGAAAACTGATGGTATCAAGATTCTGTGGGAAAAAACAACCATTTAAAATTCATAGTTTCTTTTTTTATGAGATATGAATCCATTCTGTTTCATTATAGACTAGAAAGGGTTTTTCACTGGGATCCCAGAAGTAAACTGGAAACAAGAAGGTGGAACAGAGATTCAGAATGACTATTTGGGAGCTGTGATCTTTACATAGGACAATTAATGCTGCAGACTGAAAGAATGCAAGGAAACATGGCTAGGAAACATATTTCACGGAAAATATATTCTATGCAATCGTATATTCACTTTAACAGAACCCACATCTTGACTTCCCACATATTTTTGCCAGTGTTCCCATTAGGCTTACTTAGGTAATATAAGTTCACCCCAAGAATTATCCTTGCATTTTAAGTGGGAGCTAAAATCTTGTAAATACTGTGTTCTTTCCCCACTGTGTTGCACACTGGGATGCTTGGGGCTGTGATTTGTGGGGCAAATCAGAAAAAAAATGATAACACAGAGCTTCAGCCTCAAACAATGCAAAAGTCTGTTTTCTTCCATCATGCATACAGAGTATATCCCAGGACTTCAGAAGTGGAATTTCATAAGTAAATATGAGATTGGATTGAATTTGGTGAATCCACGAAGTGGATTTTCGATACTGAAGGACTGTCATTCTGGAGGGTGATTTAAGAGCTTTGAATATTGTTGTCATCCTCAGTGTTATGAAATGCATGCATCTAGCCGTGCTGTCTGAGATCCCTTCCAGCTGCTTCAAAAGAGCAGTTATTATCATCTGCAGGCAAGATTGTTTTGCACCACAGCAGATATTAGAAGGAAGCCTATGTAATCATTTATAGCATGTGTGGATCTTAGCACTGTAGCTGAGGTTTTTAGAATAGGCTGTAATAAATTCTGGCATCACAAATTTTCTTCATCGTTACTCATGTTTCTCCATCTCAACAAATCAAAATAAATGCAAAAGGGCTGCTCGTATGTTAGCAGTGAGCACTCTATCTGACATATTTTGAATGTAGGTTAAGCAGACAAAAAAAGGCAAAATAATTGTTATGCTACACAACACATACTCACAGTCAATAGTCTATGAAGAAGTAATTTATGTAGACAAATCGACACTGCAAATTTTCAAAGTCCTCTTTAAAAAGACACTATTTCTTCTGAATTTTCTTCAGATCTGAATGACAGAGGTCTCTGATTCCCAAGAAAATGCAAAAGGACCTTGAAATAAAATGATGCCATAATGGCTTGCAGTGATACACTCCTCCCAAGTTTTCAGCACAATTATATGCTTATTACTTTGGAAGAGTTAGAAAACAAGCAAGCTGCAGCTTTTAATGAAGCTTTCATAGCAGTGAGAAGAACTATGAAAAAGCATTTAAAGCGGCTCATCTCCTCCTCTATTCAGGCTCTCTTTCATTTCCAGAGGCAGTTGCGATGAGAAATTGGATGCTATCCAGTTTGGATTTATAAGGAAGCAGAAAAGGAGATAATGGCGGAAGTATGTGCTTTTTTCCCCCATGTAAATTCAGATCATCTTTAACGTTTGATCAGATTTTGAGGAACATGAGACAAAAAAGCAGCAGATATTTCCAATCATACATTTTAAAAACTCAAAAGAGCTTTGCAGAGTCTCCCTGTATCCAGAGCTGCTTCAGACTTGCCTTTTATTATTTTTTGGGAAGATGTAGAACATAACCATTTACTTAGCTCTGCTATCTGATTATAAAATCCTGACTCAGAGCATCTAAAAGTTATGCTTACAATGCACAGACATACATCCCAGTCCTTTGTACTGTCATGCTGTCACCCTAACAAGCTAGAAATATGTATGTGAGTGGAGAAGACATTTCAGGATCAGAGGAACAGTCAGTTAACAATATATTACTGAGACCGATTTCCTTGTCAGTCCATAAAAACTAAATGTGACCCCAACGGAGACATTTTTTATTATGGGGAAGCAAATTTCTTACCCTTTTATGACACTATTTTTATTACCAGCATTATTCACTATTCTTTAATTAGAGAGCACAACATTGTTACGCTAGTTTTTACTCTTCAATTCGGATCCACACAGGCATTGCGGATGCCATGAGAAGGTGTCTTAGTGCAATAAGGGTGAATAATGGTCCTTTTCCTTTTTGGTTTTTCTGTACAGAGGCCAGTGGGCCACAATATTTTACTATGAGCCTGCTCTAATCCTGTGACCTTACATATCCACTTGAAAAGAAATGGGGAGACTCATTTGTTTTTCTCTTTAAAAGAGCTTATCTGAAACTGCAGCTGAAGCTTATTTCAGGTTTTATTTCTAAAGGTGTACACACCCATTAAGTCAAAAAAGTAACAAATGTTGATGTATGCAAAATTGTTCCGACTCAAGTAGTTGAATTCAGGACCCTACCTGACCCTTCTGTGCTCTCCGGTGGGTATCGTGGCTTTGTGTGCTAAGATGGAACTGCCCCAGGGGACTGCAGAAAGAAGCCATTGCTTCGTACGTGCCTAAAACTTGACCGATGGAATTTAACTTTGGAAAGGATATTGCTTGTTGCTTTGTCTGTTCGTTTTCATAAGAATTGCTATTCATAGCAGGGTATAAAACCTGAACTTGAAGAGAACAAAATATGGAACATTTCTTGGTTCCCAAAGAGTTTCTGGACAACTGTGAAGAAGTCTCATCATGCAGCAAGCTATTAATACCAGAGAGTGTACAAACTGCCCCAAATCTTCCTTTTCCAGACCTTGAAGAGTCATAACTCTTTGGCATTTTGAGGGAAGTTGTGAATCAATTCCCTACTCAGGATTTCACTTTAAAGACCCAGTACGGCCCTAAATGTCAACTGTGTGGAAATGGTTCCTCTTTTTTTTTTTTTTTTTTCATCTGAATTCTGTATATATTTCACTGCTCAGAAGTCAATGAAGGGGTTTTACAGCAGGTCTAGTAAAGTGCTGTTCTCCAATTACAACCTAGCTGTAAAATATACAGTAGGGTTTTTTCCTTTTTACTTCCAGGCAATAAGTTTTGGTCATGTCAGTTAAACCCACCTAAAAGAAGGAGAAAGAAAGAGAGAAATGACTGTTCAGTGAACCTCAGGAGAATTATGAAGTTATACAGCCTCAGAAGGATTTTAGGCAGTTTTATATTGCCCAGCTCAGCTCACATTTATATCATCTGCCTCAGTGCCTGAAATGAGCTAAGCTATGTGCTTGATAGAGAAAAGTACCTCTGCTGACTGATGTATCTAAGAAATCTGGTTTGGATATGGCTGGATGAAACAGAAAAGAGGGTTGCTAGCTGCACAGAAGCTGAACTTTGCTATAATATATTTCATCTAAGCAAGAACTAGATAATGCTCAAAAAAAAAAAAAGAGTACATAAAGTACATGGAGAAAAACAACCAGTAAAGAGCTAGGAATTTTTAAAAAATTAAACACTTCCATGTGAACTTAGTTATGTCCAAATTACTGCTTGAACTTGGAGGAGGAAAAACTGCAACAATCTGGAAGGTTGTGCTGCAAATTTAACTGCTATTCTAGATAAAAACATAAACATATCCTAATTCAGTGTGATTATCCAATTGTGCCTGGATTTTGAGTATGTGAGACGCTGGGAAAGTCTTCGAAGAACCTAGAGATATTCTGAAGCGTAATGTTCTGCCAGTGAAGATTTATCTACAGTTTCACCTGTTAAGATTTTTCATCTTGTTTTGAACAGCATAATTTACCATACTCAGCATGCTGTATTGCATTCATATATGTAGAGAAGAACTGGATTGATTATCTTTAGGCTTCCTGCCACTAAACTCAGCAAATTAGCTGCTCATGATTCCAGCAAATGACTGCTCTTTTTTTTTTTTCTAGTGCTCCAGGAGAAATTGAACTGTAAAGCTTTGGCTGGGAAGCTAAGAACTTGTTTAGAAACTCCCGAAAGAGGAAAGAGATATATAGCTGCTGTTATAATTAGTAAAGTAGTGCAGCAATACATGAGATGATTATGATATCTCAGAGAACCCAAAGAAACTGAGCTCCATTCCTCCTGGTGTCTTTTCTGCAGAGGTAGATGGCTGATGTGTATTGCATTCAGTGGAAATATCCAGTTGTAGCAGAGCTGATGGAGGCTGGCCCGCTTCCTTGTGGTCACTAGAAAGGTCCCAGAACACATCCTCATTTAATTTATTGCCTAATGTGGGCAGGTTAAGTCCTTCAGCCAGCAAGGGTTTACCAAGAGCAGCCCATCCTCGGCCAGCCTGACTCCTCTCCATGGTGAGATAAGAGCCTGTATGGAGGTTCCCCAACCTCCTCCTCCGTGAGCCGAGGAGGTCGGGTTGGATGATCAGCCCCTTAGAGTGGCCCAGCCTTGCCCGAGAGGCTGTCTGGAAAGGAAATTATAAAACTGCGGAGCCAAACTCTTGTTGGCGCTGGCCGCTGGGAAGTGGTCGGACTTTAGAGAAACTTCTTGACTAGGCAGCGCTGGATCAGGTCACCCAGAGTAACTGTGACGTCTCCAGACTTGGGGGATTTCAAGATCCACCCAGAAAACCACTGCTGACCTGATCTCATGCTGCTGACAGTCCTGCATTAGGCAGGAGTTGGGTTAGGTGTCCTCCGGAGGTCCTTTCCAGTCAATCCTTCTACTATGATATGATTCTGTGAAAAGAAAAGAAAAGGAAAAAAAAAGGAAAAAAAGAAAAAAAAGAAAACAAAGTGGGATCTGAATCCTAAAGTTTTCAACTTTGGGCATTCATCAACACTCTTGTTTTGAAAGTGGATTCCACATTGAAATCGATCAGATTTCTGATTCCCATTTTCAAAAAAAATGCTAGGATCAAGGAACAACAACTGCAGTCAGAAAATATGACGGAAATCAGGCAAAAATATTTTGGCTTAGGTTATCCAGGACTAGGTAGGACAGAAAACACACCTGAGACATGACAAGCCCACTGAAGAGAAAAGTTCTGGTTCAGTGAGCTGGAAAAATCTGGAGCCAACACTGATAAACCCACTATCCATTGCAAGGTCTTCAACTCAAATGACCTGTCCCATTCCTAACATTAGAATTATACAATTATACACCCAGACTGTATATGCAGACTATATAAAACTATATAAACCAACAAGAATCTTTACATTTAGGTATTGAACTATACTGAGCACCTTGTAACTGCAGCACAGACAGCAACCACATTTATTGATACTATTCATATTATTTCTTGAGTAGCATCTACCCTGGAGGTCAGTCTCTGAGGTAGTATCATAATGTGGGAGGACCTGACATTACTGGCATTAATCCTTTGTCTCCAGTAGGACATAATGGCAGAGGAAACAACAGGGGAGTAGATAGAGGAGGTTGAAGAAGAG
Organism: Haliaeetus leucocephalus; assembly: GCF_000737465.1. Taxonomy (NCBI): domain Eukaryota; kingdom Metazoa; phylum Chordata; class Aves; order Accipitriformes; family Accipitridae; genus Haliaeetus; species Haliaeetus leucocephalus. The sequence goes on from NW_010972798.1 coordinate 106,514, forward strand.
GAGAATTCACACACCAATTATCTTGCTGCTGTAGTGCCTGGTCATGGATGAGGCACACAATTAAAGTGCTCTACAAACACATGACAAAAATGGCCTCTGTGCAAACCAGCTTACATTAAATTTCCCAAAATAGAAAAAAACCCCACTTCTCTTTTCAAAATTAATGCAGTTACCCACGTCTCCCTAAGCCTGGATGAATCCCACATGACTTTAGAGTGGCATAGAAATAGCAGAAATAACAGTCTTCAGAAGGAAAATCACATCTTTAATGGAACGAGGCACCCTTTAGCGCTCTCCACTCCACAGAGACTCTCTCAGACGCTCCCTTTCAGTTGAGAGGGAACAATTTAATATGGTGTATCTGGGCCCCGTGTCCAGACTAGGAGTTAATCCATGTTTGATCCATTATCAGAAATAGTCTGGCTGCCTTTTCTCCCTGGCCAATTGTACGAGATGTGTCTACTTCTGCAAGCGGGGCTGAACCACCCTCAACGAGTAATATACGGTGCTTGCGTAAAGTGCATGGGATATTAAAATCCTGGGACTGAAGCGGTTCCCAGTAGAGGCCAAAGCGTGCGTGAGGATGGCTTAAAAGAAAATGTGTGTGGGAAGAACGGCTTTGTCAAATTAGCTTGTTTCCTAACGTAGAAAAAGGCTTCTGGTGTCCACACAGGACAGACACATCTTTCTGTCTGTGGGACACTAGGGCTCATACTCATCCTCTGAAAGTTCATTAAAGTCAGTGCTCTTAAATGAGAGTTGACTACTAGGGGCTAAAAAACAAACAAAACCAAACTAAAATAAACCCCGAACACATTTCTAAGGAGAAATACAGTGCATTTCCCACAATTTATGGTAAAAAAAGTAGGTTGTAAAGTCCTCAGGGGAGGATTTGTATCTTCCTATGTGTTTTTGTAAAGCTGAACTCACATTCCCACAGGTAATTATGGCTGCAGCACAAATAATAAATACTAACAATTATCATCAAAGAATAGATGATGAACGATGGGTATATTTTTTAAATTTTCCATTCAAAATGCAATGTTCTTTTCATTGCAAAGATATTGTGTATGGATGACTATATAGTTATCCTGTTATTAGATTAACAAGATGCTTTTATAGTTAAATTGTTATCACTTCATGCCACAATCCTTAAATTATTTAAAATATGTTTTCTTAATTGTTCTTGATCTCAGTTTATCTTGTAATTCTACTGCAAAACTATAGAGAAATGGCTAGGATTTTCAAGTTTTTTAGAGGGTTTTTCATTTTTGAAGATAAATTAAGATGAAGTCTTCAACATTTCATTAAAAACATGAAAAGTTTTAAAATGTTGCTGATGGATTTCTCTTTATGGAAGTGAAAACATTTAAATCATTTATGGAAAATGTTTAACCTGATTTAACTGTGGGAGAAATTGTGCCAACAGTTGCCTCAGTGTAAATTTGGGGTAGCTGTATCAACAGACTGCCAGATTAAAACAAATTTAAACACAAACAGAATTTAGGTTGTGACTTATTTCTGTTCACACTGGGCAGGTTTGAAGTCTAGTAGCTTCGGGAGAGGCCTTTTAAAGAAACAAAATCAACAAATGCTATGATGTAATTATTTGGCTAATTAATTACTGTATTTCATAATTCTTCCAGATCAATTTTCTTTATATATTTAGAGAAATAATTTTAAATGGACTATGTCTATGAATACCTCCAAGTTTTTTCCCCCCTCCACAATGGCAGACCATGCTTGTACGATATCTTTTGCAGAAATATGTCTGAGAACCTGAGGTGTAAGGACAGATTATAGGACATTTATGTCTTGCAGGTGGGGCTTATTCACCCATGCAGTGAAGTTTCGTAGATCAAACGCTCAGGAATATACTTTTTTCCATACAGGACAGGTTATACACAGTCAGAGATAATATTTTTAAAAACCCTAGTGTGATAGAGTATATAACAGAATACATTGTAGCCTTCTAATAATTTTGTGATGTAAAGGATGAAGGATGCAGGACCCTGCAAACAAATATTTTATGCAAACCATCTTTGGTGCTTGGGGGATAATCAGCAGGGACTCAGAGATCTGGAAGAATCTTTTGTGCAGCCATCCTTATGTGAGTATAAATCGGGAGCAAATCCAGCCTCTAGAAATCAAGGCTAAAGCTAAAGTTAAGTCTGTCAAACGTGCATTTCTCAGGAGTTTCCTTGTTTCCACCCAGAGATGGTGCTGGGTGGGAGCAGAGCATCTTGCAGGCGGTCCATGCATAGGCAGTGAAGCCAGTGATGCCTCTGCAGAGCGCACACCGCATCTCAAATCTCAGCTCAGCTCTCCAGCCGGTTGTACTACAGCTTTATGATCTTGGACAAAGCACTTTAATTTTGTCTCCTTGTTTTCTTTTCACTTTAACGATACACGTTCTGCCACTTAGAAGAAACTAATTTCTCCGGTGAGTTTTGGCTGGGGCATGGACTTTCCAACACAAGTAAGAAATAATAATCCATCATTTTTCAGCTGTAATACCTCTGCCAAAAAAAGAAAAAAAAAGGGGGCAAAAAGAGTTGATTCAAAGCTGGCAGAGGCTGTGATCCTTTAAGGAGTAAAGACATCTTCCAGTCTGGAAAATTTTGTGTTGCTGTGGCTCCACCTCTCTCAACAGATGAGCTAAAACTGCAGCAATTGTAAGGCGGTGAGAGCAGGACAGGTATGGCCTGGCTAGGAGAGGGGTCCCTGAGCTCCCTGCATGGGAGAGAATTTGAGGCAAAAGTCCCACTTTGCAGCAAAAATGAAGTTTGAAATAGTGCAGGGAGAGGGAAAGCACGGGGACCAGGCACTTTCCTGGGTTTCAGCACGCCGCTCCGTGTGCTCACTTGCTATTTCTCTTGAAAAAAGTTTAATTAGGTTCAGATACACTATTTTCATTTTCTCTCTGACCATTCATTTTTCTCAAGCAAGGAGCAATGCACTTCTCTGAATACAAATTTGGCTGCTGTCAGAGCCAAGTCTGATGAGTTTCTTACCCATGGGAAGCAGGAGAGCGAAGCCTTGTGAGCTCTGTGTGAAGACCCCGGGTGCGTGTGACACCCCGACCTGCCCAGTTTGTTTCAACCATTTCCCTCTCCTTTCTGTTCAGCCTTCTTAATTCTAAATCCCTCTTCTTCCTTTGTCTTTTAAATGTTATTTGTACCATTTTATCCTCGCTGTTCATTTTTTTCCCTTCCATAAAAAACAATAAAATATTAATGTGGCATAAAAAATCTGTCTGTGTTGGTAGTCTCTTGAAACCATTGATGAATCCATGAATAAAATATGAATCTTTATTTTGCTTGTGGTATATCAGATTTCACGTGTTTATTATATTTCCTGTGAAGTAAGCTTTGTCCAACAGAGTTTTTGTTTGTTTGTTTGCCTGCTTTTGTTTTCGGTAGCCCTTGATTTATTAACCTTTGGAAAAGCTAATGCCTGATGTAGTCTTACATGAGACATGAAACTTTCATTTGGATCAATTTTCTAGTCTCTCTCATCTGAAAAAGGAAAAAGAAAAAAGAGAAACCTTGCTTATCCCAGCAAAAGCATATTTTTTTCATCCTTGTGCAGTTGAGCTGCATCTGCCAGTATTACCTTGGCCTAAGAAAAAGTCTTTTGAATGCGATGAGTGATGTTCACTACGAAAAAACCAAAATCCCCAGACCTGGGGTATTGTAACAGTAATGCTATTTTCTTTGGAAAATATATCTTTCTTTAGCAATCTTAATCAACATTTTTATTCCAATTACGCGCTAATTTGAAAGTTTAAGTGTGGTTTGTTTTTTTAAACTATAATTATGCCTTAGTCTTTTTGTGCAAGACTGATGGCAATATAAATCTGAAGTAGTTTTTCTGGAGACGTCTACACTGCCTACAGTTCTGCTGGTTTACTGACAAAAGATCTGCTTGTTTGGGCATCATATTCTTGAGATAATCTTATCAGAGATGGATTTTTTATAACATCGCTTTTCTAACAATCCATTTAACGGAGGCAAAAGACAGTTTTGAGTTAAATCTGTGAAACAGAGACAAAGAATGCATGACGAACAGCTGTCACTTCAAGGGATGATAACAAACATAGCTGCTGGCATAAACTAGGAAATCACTGCCTATTTAGGCTCTTTCACTTGTCCCTCTGGGCCACACAGCACTTAGAATATAGATTTTCCTGCTCCAGAAATGCAGGTGAAAATCCTGATAAGCTGAACATTATGAGTTTAGTTTGGAGAAGAAAAGTCTACTCTTTTAATGAAAAGCATATTATGCATTTAGAACAATGCATATAGAAAAGAATAAGAAAGATGCCCAGGAATCCTTAAAAAAAAAAAAAAATAGAAATTGCAACATTAATATGCAACATTAATACGTGAAGCCTTTTAAAATTCATTCTGAAAGAGGTCTTTCCAGGTTTGGTAACTGCATATAGTATTATCATAGCTTTATAATTGTACTTTTGGCATATTTCTTATTGAATATTTCTCAGGTAAACTGTGCCTCATGCTTAATATGACATTAAGTCCTAAAGCTCAGCAATAGCCATCCAAAGAGGAGACAAGCAAAAAGGAAGATGAAATCCAGGCAGAGTTTTGGCTTAGGCTAGAAGGGTGAGGAAAAGCTGACTATCGGGTAATGTCCCCCGACAAAAGTCCTCTAAACTCACAAGTCTAAGCAGAGCTGTAAGGGAAAATGCACTGTTTGGCTTACAGTACTTTCCGTAGTACGCTAATATTTATTACTAAGGATTAATGACCTACTGGACAAATACCACTGTATGATGGCAATGCAGTACAGAGGATTTTCTTTCTTTCTTCTTTCTTCTAAACAAAGTTCACCTCCACAGCACATCCAAAGCAGCGTTTTTTTCCAGTAATTCACTTCAGTTCCTTAAAATAGAAATCAGGTGATTAATAATTAGAAAAAGAATAGCCACTACTAATTTTCCAAGAGTGTCTCCTATTTTAGGTGCATAGTCAGTACCGTGAAGTGTGACCCATGTGAGCCTGGGCTACCTTGCCCCCCCCGCCCCAGATCTTTAGCATTACAGGTTGCAATGCAGCAAACCATTTAAGAGCTCTCTTAGACATAAAGGGATTTTTTTCCACAGGTTGGTAGCAGCATCTGCCTTCCCTGTGAAAGAAGCAGGTATGGATAATTACTGGGTAACTGCAAGTGCGTTTTCAGACCCTCGAGAAAGGGTGCAGAGCTGGGGAAGGAGCATCTCCCACCACCCCTCCACTTTGTGACTCTGCTGCCCACCTTCTTCTAGAGTCTATAACTGCCTGAATTCAGAAAACACTGACAATAATGTGGAAAATGTCCAATCAGATGAAAAAAAAGGAAACTCCGAGGAATGTATGTGGAATGGAGATTAGTTGCTGCAGCGGGCGCCGAGGGATTTTCATCGAATGAACGTGACAAATGGCAAATGCAGGTACAAATCAAGACCTACCCACAGACACATCGCAAGCAAAGAAGAAAGGGGTTGTTTTAAAGAGACTACTTAAACCATTCTGCTCTGACAGAAAATAAAAGATGATGACAGGACTTATGCTACCTAAAAAATGAGGTGAATTTGCTGAGCAGGGAGAAAATACATTGCATCCTCTTTTCAAGGAGGAATCATAGGTTTCTTCTTTTTTTTTTTTTTTTTTAGTGAAAAGCTCCCTAGAGGAATAACGGTCATTGTCTCTTGTGGAACTCAGACAAAAGAGACTACTTTATCGATCGCTACTCCTTACTGCAAAGTTATAATTAAAAATAAGTATTAAAACTGGTTACAGTATAACCTGGCACTCTATAGCTGGCTGTGTACAATAAAAATCACATCATGTTCTCCTCGTCAGAAAAGCCATCACCGATCCAATTTCAAAGTTCTGCAGTGGTAATTGAAGGCTGCAGGAGGTTGTTCAGCAAAACTTAAGATTAGGACTTAGCTGAGAACATGTCAGCATGCAGCTACATCTCAGCCTCATCTTGTGCAAATTCTGGGTAGGCAGCGCTGCAGAATAGGGCTTAATATTCTGACGAGCTGAGAAGCCTATTACTCTGCATACTCAAGAATTAAGGGCATGTAAAGTATAGGCCAGGCAATGGATACATCTTATTTTTTATTAGCAATTACTTTTAAAAAAAGGTATTGATCTTTTATATCTGCTGACTTCTGAACTCTGACAGTTGGGTTGCGTTTTTTTGGCTAGGAAGAAAAATGATAACACTGCCAGATGATTGGTCTCCGAGACTGGAAGATCAGTCTCTGAGTACATAAACAGTATGAATACATAGGCCATAAATATATTCATAAATATGGTCAGGATAGTATATGTTTAAACAGGAAAGGTCAGGATTAAGCCCTCAGGAATCTCATTTCAGACAAACCGAAGCTTGCATTTCTATGACTGTTTACACCCGCTTGCTCACATTTCACAGTTGAAATTGCCTCTATTACAGTTTATTTTATTTTTTTCTTGGAACTGGGTTATTTTTAAAATATAAGTAGTCTGTATTGAGTTCTCAGACTCTACGACATCACTGTGCAAGGATTTTGTACCTTTGAAAAGCATCTCAGTCCTTGTGCAGCCTGTCCTCAACCCCAGCCCTACCCCAGAACTTTGAATTTGTCAACTTTTGTGCATTTTTTTTCAAAAATGAGCAAGTACGCTGTGATCTTATCTAGCTACTGATTTGTGGTGGCTGCTGATCTTATATGCGTTGGTGGTAGATGGATGATACGAGTTGTAAATTACTAAGGCAAAGAAAAGGGTAACCTGTGAGATTACTAATCAATTTTCTAAAGAATTATCTAGCAGAAAGGCCAGTTTTAAATTGTTTCGTATTTCTTTTTAATTTAAATAAAACCATCTAAGGTGACCTGCTGGCATCTGTCTATGTTGACTTTCATGTATTTTATTGGTCTTTTAGCATTGCTTCTATTGCTCGTCAGTGCCTCTGAATGTCCCTGTAAAGTTTCCCAAGGAAAATGAAGATGCTTACTGTGGAAATTATTTCCGTCATTTTGGGACACATTACATTTATTAATCTAATGCCGAATCTCTTTGTATTACTGCTTTTGAAAGAGTGATTGGCAATTTAGGCTCTCCTGTGCTGGGTGCTCTGCTTCTTAATGGGACGTATACTGACACTTGATCTCGCAGACTGAATGAAGAGATAAAACATGTGGCAGAAAAATTATCACCAGTCTCTTTCACAGACACAGAGCTGAGGTGCAGGAAGACTCGTTCAAGTTTATATCAAACAGGCTGTGGCATGGTCAGGTGCTGAACTTTGGTGTCGGGCTCTTCATCTCAGCTCCAGGTACACACACATCCATCCTCGGAGAAATACGGACAAATCTTTTGGGAGAAGTTAGAATGAATCAAGGGGAGAAAATGATAATTTGTTAGACTGTAAATTTGAAAGTTACTGTCTGTAGGAGTAACATTACAAAAATTGCTGTATATCACTTGCATTTTTTAAATAATGTGAAAGCTGCTTTGACTTTAGAGTGTAGAGAAAATGAACTGTCAGCTTTTCTAAAATTTGCTACGTCTCTCAGACAAGAAAGGAAAAAGTCTTGCAGTTTAAAAACAATAATTGAAGTTTGTTAATTTGCAGCTCTTCACTTTTGCTTTCAAACAATTGTAATGTAACAGCTAAAGAAGGATGTGTGATAGTTCCTGCAATAATAACACTTATAATGAAATGATTTGGTTTTGTTATTAATACATCTGAAGAAAACTTAGCATAGCTTTCAGAAAAGCTTATTGGACTTTTCTACCCATTTCTACAACCCGACATCTGATTATCCTCTTCGTTATTTGCATCAGACACTAATAGTACTTCACATTACTTAAAAATCGAGGACGACTTCCTCAGCTGCTTTGAATGGGAAAGCTGCCTGGGCTCACAGTCCCTCGATTACACCCACGAGAATCTCGCTCCTACTTTAAACAATATAAACCGTTTATGTCAGGAAGAGCAAGATGCTGCATTTGTTTAAGCTGCTTCAATAAAGGTAAAACACCCCTTCAATTATTTTATTTTCTCTTTAGCTTCCAACATTCTTTCTTTCTGATAGTAATTTTTATAATAAGAGGAAAATCCTGGGTAGGACAAATGGTTTAAATATTCAAATATAGAGATTAAACCAGTTGCTGTAAGCTTACTTAATCTGGAAAAGCCAAGCAGTGAAATGATAAAGTGAATTAGCAAAGACACAGCAAATGGGAGCAGGGCTTGGAAAACGCAGCCGTAGTGATGCCAAGCAGCAAAGCTTGGTACCACACTCCTGTTACTAAAAAGTCCACAATGATTGGGAAGTTTGGTTCAGCGATCAATGACACCAAAAGCTTGGGTGATTTATTCAGAAAGGCTTTGCTTAGCTTTTAAGAGAGAGAGAATTTTCCCTTAGTAAGGGCTTCAGGATGAGACCCCAGATGACAAAAGGCAATAGATCAAGAAGGACGTATTAAGTTTGGGAAATGTGGAATGTCACTTATGCACATTCAAAGTCATTTCCTAGTCCTTGTCCTAGGCTGTGCGCCAAGCAAAGCAGTACCTTCATTAAGAATGAATTACAAATTTTACAAAGTAAAGATAATCTTTACACACTAGATTCATACACACCCCCCCACGTGACTAGACTTTAGCTAAATATTCCAATATTTACAGAAAAGGATGTAAACCTTGACAGCGAGGTGATACAACTTACACCAGCTCTTTCTTTTCCTTTTGAACTCCAACCAAATCAGCAAGTCTTCACTTTTATTGGGCTTCAGGTATCACTTGCAAGCCCTTGAAGAAGAATAGGACTAAAGGTTTATCACAACAGGATCATAATGAAAGATGTATGCTTTCTTCTTCAAAGATCTTCTTAACTTGTTAGGGAGCACTTGGTGTGGTATTTTTTTTTTTTTTTTATATGTGTCTGCTGCAGTATATACAGGAGGCGGAAAATGAAACACCACTTTGCAGCAAAGAAAATGGTTTTTTCCTCTTTATTTTCAGTGTTGCTCTCAAGGACAATAGGTTATTAGTGGCCTTTCACTCTCCAGTACAGGAACTTTTCAGGCTTCAGAAATTTTACCCTGTTGAATGAATGCAATCCATTGAATTTCTTTATTACTTTCATGTTGCTAAGGTCTGTTTCGATTTTTGATAAAATAATTAACAGCTACTCAAAACAGGAGAATGAAACTGGAAGAGTAAGAGTAACAACAAAGAGCTCCTCAAATAACCCAGGAATAGTATGAGCTGATTTTTTGTTTAGCTACCAGTTCTGAAAAATCAGGGGAAATCACTTTGGACTGGCTTTAACAAAAGCATTTTAAAACCTTTTGAACTAAAAAGTAAAACTAAAGGTTTTCTTGTGAAATTAAAACCTCCACTTGTTCTGAGCTTCTAAAAAGTTTGAGGTTGTTTAATATTAATTTTTAAAAAAGATGAATGCATTTCATTTAGTAAAACTTTGAATTATTAGCTTGGGATTTTCCCCCCAAATTTTATCATCCTTTTTCTGATTAAAAAACTTAATAGAACTGGCAAAGTATTATAGTAGCTGTATGAATTGACTTGTCTCTGTATTTTTGGAAAAGCTATAGGCAAAAAATTTTCCTAAGGACAAGTCTGATTGACAGACCAGAAAAGCAATGACAGTATGCCCAAGGGAAAAAAATCACATTGTTTTTCATTAGCAGCTATTAGGCCTCTCCCTTACCCAGAGATAACAAGAAGCAACACATATTTAATTATGTTGTCCCTGAAAAGCATATATGTGTGGACTATGAAACAGAAGAGAAACAACTTTTTCTTTAGCTGAAAGGGTTGGTAGAGGACTGTGCATACCCTCTTCTCTTTGTAGGGGTGCACTAAGGAGCAGAGAACACAATTCCCTCCGATGAAGCGGTTAGCATAGGAATTAATTGCAATGATTTCATAAAGGTAAAATAATTTTTTACTTGGATGAGAGGAAAAGAGTATTGGACAATTGTGTGCCATCCCCACTTACATCACATACCGCAATACACAGTGTAACAGGCAGCGATGCAGTAACTGGCATCATTTTTATGCAAACTATCACCTAAGCTAAAAAAAATATTTTCAATGTTGTTTTTGTTATTATCTAGAGGTCAGTTATTGAAACACACAAATAGAAAACCAGTGAGTTCAAAATCCTCTGAATTAGTACATCTCTATTGCATATTATTTGTAATGTAAAGGCCTCTGTGATATACTGTGTGATATTGCAGCCCAAGAAAGCAAGAGAGTAAAACGGTCACCTAGAAATGCAGTCCAGATGAAGCCATGTATCAGGCAAAATGATAATATTTAAAAAATTAGTTCTTTGTATAACCATATCTGTGATGGTCCCCCCAGAAACCGTGGAGATGTCAACAGCACTGCAACGCTCAGTGAGGTGCCACATTACTGTGTCGGCAGTTGCGAGAATTTGACCATTCAATCTTCATAGTCAGATCATGCTATGGGTCACTCAAGAAAAGGCAAAGTCCATAAATTTGAACTGCTGAAGTCAACGACATTTGAAGTTATGTCATAGCAAATAGCTCTTAACTGCACAAAGGTGTTTTGACCAAAAGCTCATAACTACCTTGTAAACCATCAAGTAAGTTTGGCTGTTGCATTTTTTCTATTGCATAGGTAGGCTTTTAATTGCTTCTACTGAAAATCTAATAATACTTGCTACATTTGTTGACTTACTTTTTGAAAGTGTTGAAGACTTGGATAATTTTGCTGCTTCTGTTGTAAAGGTACCTTTGAACTAATGTCCTGCAAGTCAACTTGAACACACTATCAGCACAGCCAGGGAAATGCAGGTGTATTTTTTTTCATCTCACTGAAAAGTTTCAAAATCCGACCCACTGGAATTTATTTCAGTGTTGAAATCGGTATTAAAAAACTGTAAAAAACTGTCAAAGAATAAATAAAAGGAAGAAAAGATATGACACATCTATTCAGTCCATCACTAACAAAAGCCAGGGTCACCTGTCCTGAAAGCATTACTGGTAGATGTTTATTTAATCATATTTGAAAGCCTTTACTTCACAGAAAATCTATATTTTCTGCAATCTACTCCAGCTTTTAGCCATCCTTACTGTTAGAAAACTGAAAGATTGTCCTAATAATCTCCCTTTGGGATTATGTCATCCAGGCAACGCAAAACACTTTACTCAGAAAATTATCCTCAAACCATCTTATTCCTAACGTAATTTTTCCAGCCCCACCCTGCAAAGGGCATGGATCCAACCTGCTGGGCACGCAGGAGATAAAAAAAAACAACAAAACCCTCAGTCGGTCAAATTTCTCCCATGTCCAAGCAGCCAGATAAAAGCAAATGCTACCCAGGTTTAGATGGAGGAATGAGAGCTCCCGCAGCACGGGGGTGATAAAAACTGGGGAGAACGACGTGTCGGCGGTGCTGCTCGGGACTCGAGGGTTGGCTGTCCGTCACCCGGCAGCTGCTGAGCCATGGAACCGCTCCGAACTCTCCTGGGTGTCCGTACGCTTCTCCCTTTTACAGGACGGCTGCAAATCTCGTGCGGGAAGGGCCTCGGAGCCCTCCTGCTAATTACCCTGCCAAGTCTTTCTATCTCCCAGGGATCACCATCCAGCACCTCGTGGGGCTACGAGCTTACGCCGTGTGTGATGGATGGCGTTCTCCGCTCAGAAGCACGCACATAAAACTTCATTTGACTTTGGATTATCCTGGTGTGTTTGTAACTCAAAGGGCAGCTTTTATTGAAAAGTTTCATTTATTGGAATAAATTAAATCCAGGCATGTAGAATGTATTTAAACTTTGGAACAGTGGAGACCATTTGTAAATAGAAGCAATCAAAGCAGACAGTGTTTAGACTATAGTGGAGACATCAAGGGACAGCTTGTAAGATAATGTATTAGAATTATACAGCGATCTTGTCATCAGTGACCCAAGAGTGTTTATAAAAGTTCTCTGCTGAAACTTTTTGAACCGATGTGCTGTTCAAAATAACCTTGGCAGAAAAAAAGAGCAATTGACTGTCATTAATTATGAATACATGCAAAGAGAATATAGCTTTGTGCAAAATCAAATTGTTTGAAAAATCAAAATAAAGACCGTTGCTATATCTGCAAATGTGTTCCTCACATTACCTCTTTCTCTGGGTGATTTAAGAGAGTAATAATGAGGTTATTGCATATGAAAAGAAAAAGCCAGGTCCTCAGCTGTATAAATCAGGGCTCAAATGTCGGCAGGTTACCAAAGTTTAACAACAGAACCACTGTAAATGACTGTGTGCCGTCGTCTGCTGTAAATGTGATATGAAAAGCGTTAGTTAAAACCTCCGTGATAGGTACAGTATGACATAACATGCCACATTATGACATAATGTAAGAGCTGAGCAGGAGCAGCTGTTTTCAGTATCAGGGAAAAAATGGTTTCATAGTAATGCAGCTGTTCCTCTAATTAGTACACCGAAAGATTATTTTTTTTCCCTTAATCAGAGTGTCACAGTGCTAAACAGTTTCATCACAACAGCCAGAAAATAATCTGATATAGAAAAAACAAAGTTTAAAAATGCTAAGCTGCACATTTCAATGAATTTAATAACAGAACAAAAGTTATCGTGCTTTATAACAGAGAAAAAGATGGCATGCCCATGGTAGTACACACTATATCGTGTAACCTGGTACAAATGTCATGAGAGAATAAAAGATGAAGTATGGTCCTAAAAGAAATTGATCCGGATTTTTTTAGATTTTAATATAAATATATATAATAGATATTTTGTTGAAATTATCAATGTTTTGCTTGAATTCAAAAAGAAAATAGGGAATGTAAGCTATTTATAGCTGAAACAACATGTTTGCCTGTGGATACTCTGCCTTAGTTATTCTCTCTCTGCTCAGCAAAAATAAACTACTTGAAACTCTCTTTTCCTGAGAGAGGCCTTCGTTTCCTTCACCCCAAAAGTTTTTGCTTTCCTCCTCTGAGTTTCTGTATCAGGACTTTCCTGTCCCTCTCCATCGCCAACTCCTCACCAGATTTTCGGGGCTGTTTCATTTTCTCCCGTTTCGGACCGTGTCGAAGCCCCTGGCAGGCTGCTGGCTTTCCGATCCCTGCTTCTTTACGGTGGATCTCGCTGGGTTGGCGTTTCACGGCCCAGCTAATGCAGCTTTTACAGTTTGGAGAAGGTCTGAGGTGAGGTTTATGAGTCCTGTCTGTAGCCATTTAAGGTTATCATATTTAACATCTGTTTCTCCTTATGTGTATCATACATCACGTAACGGATTCTATTTACATTACAGAGGCTGGCCCACAGTTGCTGCTCTCTGACACAAGAGTGGAGATAGATAGCTCCTTAAACTCCGCTGTAATTATTTGAGGTTTTCAGGCATATATGAGCAGAGTCGGTTGTAGAAGAATCAACCACATTTTTCCTGGCCCAAATATTTATCATTAAATTGTTCTCAGAACTATTTTCATTGTCTGTCATCTGACAAGGAAAACCTGATTTTTGTTTTACCGCAGCTTCCTGCATCAAGGCATCAGCTTTCATCCTCCTAATTATTCTGGACTGACATGTACTTTGGATTTTTTACACTTCCAGCCCTCTTCTTTAGTAACAACATAATAATGGCATTTAACTCCCAGCCACCATGGGAGATTCGACTAGCATTTTCCATCATTGCTGCAGCTTCACAGTCTGTTTTAAACAGCTCACTCCATTTTGGGAATCAATAACACCAGATATATATATGTGGCTTTTCAATTTCTCACAAACTGGCACTTTAATATGTCCCACAGGGCCAGCAGATGACCTAGGAAAACCTACATGCGCTTTCAGGCTTGGCTTGGCTTGACCTGAAATTAGTAAATCCCTTTCCTTTTCTCTCTTTCAGAAATAATGAGCTCTTTCTTTGCCTGGGATATATTTGCATACCTGCAGTGACACCAGACAAGGCAACGGGGAGAGCCTGGTTTAGAGCAAACATGGCAAACCTTTGTGAAAAAAAAGCTTTTTCTGGAAATATTTATATCCTCACTCCTTATAACAGGAAAATTCTTAGCCAGATTCTCTTCTTTCTAGATAAAAATTAATGTGCTCAGGTACAGCTGGTGGTATTACATTAATTAGTACTATAACAATAATTATTAATGAATTAACATCTCCTCAACATTCTTAGCTATGTACATAATGAAATATAATTGCATATATTGTATTGGAAGTTCACAGCTAAATCAAATCATCAATAAATAAAAGAAAATTAAGCTATGGTGATCTACACAAGCTGCAGATTGGACAAAAATTAATGTCTTTGTGAAAGAGATCCATGTGACCAGGAGAGTACTAGGTAGGAGAAGAAGTTTCTATCCAAAACAGACTTTTCTCAACCCCCCCCCCCAATATACAGAGATGAATATCAATATCTGTAGTTTATTAGCTGCTGACAGTGGAGAATGCATTGCTACTTCTGAAATTCGTAAGCAACACAAAAGAATTGACTCTAGTGACAGTTCAGAGAACCTTTTTTTTAGGTTAAAATTTTACCAGGCAAAATTTGAATAGGAGAGTGATAATTATAAAACACTGTCAGCGCTTATAATCTCCCGATGTTGCTGTTCTCCTCTATTTCACTTTTGCTGTTCAGCTCTGATGTGTGTCTATTTAATGAAGATATTCCTAGGAATTATGGGAAATATCAAACTTTTTTCAGCTTGTTCATCAGCAACATATACAAAAGATCTTGTTCAGGATTCCTAGCAGTTTCTGAACCATGTCTAAATAGTTGCCTTTAAAAAAAAAAAAAAATCAATCATACCTGTGCGAGCTTTTACAAAAGCTACAGTGTAAATGTCAAACTTGGGCTACGCCTGTGTGGTAATAGTTCTTCTAAATGCATTACCGAGGTGCTATAAGGTATGTGCCACATGTGCCACATTCGGAAAACAGTATATTATGGGAGCGACGGAACAGATTTGTGTTCGCTCGTAGGAAGCCTGTAGGAGATCAGATACAAGTGTGCGCTTTCTGCTGACATCTCCGTGGGCTTGCAGGTCCCTCAGATGTGACAACATTGGAATAAGGATTTTTTGAAAATGTTTTATTGATATAACTTGTGACACAGATGACAAGAAACTATTATATTGCAGCTTTCAGGCATAAAGGGCAGAAGCTTTTCATTTAAAGATTTAAGAATTTTGCCATTGCATTTTTGGAGTAAAAGAAGTAAGTGCCATAAGTCCATTTTTCTACTTTTCTTTCTTTTTCCTCAATAATTGATATCTTTTATCAGTATTACTATTGAAACCAGATTTAAGAACCTGACCCTGCCCTCAGCTGCGCAAGCCCACTTCCCTCTTCAGGCATCCCAGTGGAGATACCAATGTCCAGCTGGTGGCTCACTGCTTGTCTCCAGGTTTCGATTTGCACCCAGGCAATTCTCCGCCATCAAATAATATTAGAAAGTTCAGTGTAAATGCAACCTCTGAGTAACCGGCTATGTTATCATTTTCCTCAGGGTATCCGTGTAGGACACAGGACAGTTGACCTGAACTCAAAGCCTTGCTATGTGGATTTTGATTCCTACCTTTACTGTTGCCTTACTTTCTTTGTTGCATTAACTCCACAAAGCATGGGCTTTTATACATTCTCTCTTTTCTTTTTTTTTTTTTTTTGGTCTGGCTTCAATTTAGATACTAGCTCTTTAGGGCTCTACACTTCTCTGTAAGAGCATACCTAGCATAATAGGGCTCTGATTTTCTTGGCACCCTGGTGTACTAATATGTAGTGTTATGACTACTATGCAGTGCAATGCTGAAATCAGCATAAAGCCTGTCTGAGCCCACTCTGACTGTGGCAACGCTCAGAGCTAATAAAAACAGATAAAGTACAGTTCTAGGAAAGTTCTATTTAACATGCCAGCTATTAGTATCTGGCAGTAGATAAATATCAATTTTTAATATTTTTATTAACTGAGAATTCAGAAGGTAATCTAATTAGCACCCTAATAAAGAAAAATGTTTGCCAAAGAATTAATTACACCTTGCTATAGTTCACTCCATTAGTTTTGACATCTTCATTTTAAGGAACTGCCTCTGCATCCCGTTCTGGGCACCATTAAACGCAACTAATTGGGAGGAAACAGCTGTTGTTGTATCATTTACTATGACCGAGACAGAGATGTTGTTACAAAGCTTTTTGTTATAAATATTCTCAAGACCAATTCTGGTAATTCTGGAAGTCAGCAGGCTCTAGTGAGAGAGTGTCGGGAAATATATTCTCCCTGGTATGGAGACAGGGAGGGATTTCTCCACGCTTAGCTCTCTGCTGGCTCTAAGCCACCCCTTGAGCTTGCTCGTGCTTTGGTGTCTTCACAGCAGCTGTAACGGGCTTGATGGGAGCTGGAAATAATTGTTGTAAAAAAGGAAAGATATTTTCCATGTCGCTTATCTAGACCTCGGCTGCAAACAGAAAGAACTTGCATGGTCATGTCTCAGAGAACGACACAGCAAACAACAGGGAAACAAAGTGATGAAGTTTTTCCAGCCCATCCTCTCTAAGTTAGCAGGGTTGTTTCCTAGAATAGACACTGAAGTCAATTTTCCAGACTAGTTTTAAGACTCCCGAATGATGGATACCCTGGGGGATTTTTTTTATGATACTTCTTTACCTGCTGTCCTGATGTTCAACCTTCATTTTTCTTTTTCTTACTTTTAATGAAATTACCCCAGGTTATGAAATTAAGCATGTTATGTCATTTAATTGCTCTCTTCTCTGACTCTGCAGCATAAAAAGTAGGAAAAAAATACTAGCAAAAAAGAACTAACAGATGTCGTAGCTGAAATAAAGCAATGCTAATTATTTATACTTTATGAAAAAATCCCATTTGATATTTGTAAGTTTAATGCCACACCACATATCAATATTGATAATAATAGAATATATAGAGCCTTCATTGTCTGTAGGCATAATGGTTTTGCCTCCACATTGCCTTACTTTACATAAGGAGAAAATCAGTTGCAGATTTTAAATTAATTGTTTGAGGTTAGCAATCCTACTTCTGGCAGAGTGAGGAGTCAGAAAGTCACTGTCTGCTGCCTGTCCCTTTCCCCTAAATCTCACCTTTCTCTTTGCTATGCTATGTGCATATATGTCCAACACAACACATACCGTGATAGAAGTGGTTGTGCTTTTGATTACAAAAGGAGGACAGCAAAAGCTAAACACCTCTAAAACCCTGAGGCAAAAATGGGAGTAAGCAGTATTATATGAGTATGGGTTTAAACAAAAAAAAATGTTGGTATGGGATGACAGAGAAGATCCAAGGAATTATCTGCTTTGCCAGGCTATAAAATGAAGTGGAAAGAAGCAGCCATAAAACACTAAGTAGGAAAGGTGGTTTCATTTCTGCACCAGTTTGTACAGCTTTTAAGTTGCATACCTTTGCTCCATCCCTACACAGCATGTATGCTGCCGAAGATAGAACATTATTTAAATTTCCTCCAGCCTCTCCATCCTTTAAGCATCACTGATAGGCAGTGTAACAGTAATCCTCACCTTCTGTCTCTTGCATTTTCTCCGTGTCTCTTTAGTAGCTCATATTCATGTGTTTCCAATAATGAAGGCTTTCTGCTGATAAAACTCTTACATATTTAAGTGGCATTTTCAAGCGAATGTAGTCTTCTCTTCTCAACTTCCAGTCGAGAGAAGCAAAAAAAAGCCCAATTTAAAGGAAGGAGGCTATCAACCAGATGGGTAAAAATACGTTCTCTGTGTGCCTGCACTAAAATGAGAGAAGTTATAAAGCAGGATGTATTGGTCTACTAAAACATGTTAATGTTGTGTCTTTACTGCCCTTTTTCTTTCATAATACTTGAAAAATGTTTTTTTCTTGAGTAAAAAGTCAGGCTGGAAAATCAAGCCTCGCTCCAACCTCAGCTGGTGAGTCCTGAGAATTGAGAGTGCGGCAGGACTGCAAAAGGTATTCTTGAGAAATTTTGCCTTCAAATTGCCAGAACCAAATCTTCCCCAGGACCAGTGAAACCAGGGGTTTGGGAAAGTGATTCACTCAGTCAGAACTTTGTGTCTACATTCAAAGGTCTACAGAAAAGGTCTAATTTAGTGTCATGCTGAGTAACCAATGTCCTCTTTTGGCCTTAATGAGACCATTCAATGAGAAGCCTCAGTGCAGGTAAGGAGTATAAATTAAGGCAATCATTTTTCAAAAAGTTTCTTCAAAAGCTTGATTGCTTAGTGGAACCAGACCTTTCCGTAAAGCTTACTCATTTTTAGGGCCGTAGGAACAATACATAAGAGCATATTATCAAGTCAAAGTTAACAATGGCATTTTGATGGAGAACCCAAACCACAATTCATTTCTAGCAGGAGCTAGTCCTGAACGGTTTACCTTAGGAAAGCAAGTGCTTCAGTGCTGTTTGGCATTTCTGAGATATTCCTTGTGAGGAAGGAAACTGTCCCAGGGGTCCTGGGATGCTTCAGTCAGTCCTTCAGGGTCTCTCTGAGACCTGGGTTCAGCACGGCAAGAACAGAGATTGTTATGTGAGGCACAGAGGGAAAAGGCGGAATGATAAGAGTCTTCCCCAAACCATTTTTCATACAAATATCCAGGCAATAAAGGATAAAAAAGGAGTATTGAAGACTTTTTTTTCCTGAAAGTACAAGAGTACTTTTAGTATGAGAGACTAATATCTTTTCTACATCATAGGAATGTGGACTGACATAAATAATCTACTTAAATCTAATCAAGCCCTGATTTATAGTGCAGAGCTTCTCCCACATCGATGGACATAAGGTAAATACTCTGAAATCAGAGTAAGCACACCAAAATCAGCCTCCTTGCACTGACCAAAATGCACTGGTGTAAACCCAACATAAATGACAGGAGAAGCCAGCCAAGTGAGAAAGAAAAGAGAAGGCAAAGTACAAGCTGGTTCCAGGGAGCAGAGTGGGGAAAAGAAGCTCCAAACCAACCCTGAAAAATGTTTTTTCCTTTCCTATCCTTACTACTGAACACACCAAAAAAACCTACCTCCCAAGGGATGGTCGGGGGAAGAGATCATTGTGGAAACTTCACAACACTTTAAAATGCATTTAATTTCACCCACATTCATCTGAGAGACTGGAAGAAAGAGATAAGAGGAGGAGAGAAAATGGTATGAGGAATAAAATATTAACATATACACAAAATATCAGAAGCACTAATAATTGAATATTTGATATTTTGACTCCTTCAAGCTTTGTGATTCCCCAAAAGCACTTTTAGGTGCATGTACTTTTGAATGAATGAATTAAATTTATATTAATATCTTTCCTTTCACTCACATAAGGTCTTAAGGTATTTTACCAACCTGGGAGAGACGAATCTCCAATAATTACAAGGTAGCGTGAAAAGGAGCTTCTCCATCATTCACTCTTCTTCTGACATTTCACTGTTTCTCACAACCTGGAAAACAGCAGTGCACCAACAAAAGGTCTAATTCACCTAACAAAAATTTAGGTGGGATGAGAGTTTCTCTGTTGTATCTCATGGTACCCACAGGGATTAAGATCCTCTCTTCACTGTGGCATTGGATGTACCATCGCCATTTTCCCATCCTTGCTGAATGTGGAAGTTTCTCATTAGAAACAGTAGTAAAACATTCAACTGGAGTCCTGGAAATGCCATCACAACCTGAGAAAAGATTTTTTTTTTTCTTTTCTTTCCAAAGTATTTTTTAAAAAAAATTATCAGTAAATAATAGTGGTTACTGAGGAAGACTGCCTGTCTGGTAGCACAGGAGACTCTCTAGAGAACATATATTAATCTAATTTAAAATTTTAATTTCATATGTGCTGTTCATTTCTACATGTTTTCCATGTAGCAAGCTATGAAGCAATGAAATTCACTTTAATTTTCCACTTCTCTTGGATGCAATGACAAGCTTAGGCTGATTCAGCAGAGTAGAAATAATTTTGACACTTGCAGTTACCAGATGAGGTTTAATATAGGGATTCAAGCTGTCATGGGAAATCTGCAAGTGCTTGCAGATTCATAAGTTTATCCATAAATGTTTAAGAATTTGCAAGTATTAGAGGCCCATTTTCAAATAAAATAAAAAAAAGAAGAAGAAGAAAAAAACCCCATTTTAATCAGTTTGGGAATTTAACATAACACGTACAGCTAGCAAAAATTCGCCTCATTGACAGTAAAGCTGATCCACAGACAAAACTGTTTCGTTAGATATATTACCAGTTCTCCTGTTAAGAATAATGATTACATCTCTCTGGGAAGCCTGCAGTATATCTGTGTGGAGATATGCATCTCCCTTTCTGAACACAAAAGCAGCCTCCATTTGAAGGCTAAATGATTAAATCCTCCCCCTACAACATTTCCCCAGGTGGATCTATTCTGCTAAAGCCCTCGAGCAAATCCAGATTACGGTTTTGGAGAAAAATCTGCCAAGTGGGGCTGCGTCTAGAGGAGCGTCTAATATGGTGATGCCCCAGGTTTCCTCCAAAAAGTGTAGGGCTTAAGTAATAAACCATGCACAGAAAAAACCCCCAGAGAATCACCAACTCCGTTGCAATGGCTGCTCGGTGCTTTAACAACCTTCAGGGACCTGCCGGATTCAAACTACCCGGCTCTGCGGAGTGACCCGGGTTCCCGGGGATAACATTCCCCTCCCGGACCAGTTCTTGCTCCCCTTCTTGCCCAAACTGCCTTTGCAAATGTTTCCGGCTGTGTTGCCGCGTCACGATATTCCTCCATATCCCACAAATTGGTTTAAAACCACTTTTCTGGAAGCAGGCTGCTTTTGAAGCTAATCTGCGAGGGTGGCACGCTTCAAGATCGCGTGCTGGGAAAACACTCGCATCGTGTGTTGTTGGCTTAGCTAAAGAGAAACCTCGGTCGTCGTCTTACAGTTCAATTTCTGCAGAAGATGCTGACAGTGGCTAAAATTTTGCAATTCTGGTATATTGTTTTTATTGCTATGTAGATTACAGAAAGCCTTGGCTGAACTGTACCCTCCCCACGTCCTAGCTTGTTTTAAGCACTTAAAAACACATTGCTGGAGCCAAGCTCTGCCCTACTCAGAGTATCTGAACGTCCTCCACGTGCTCCAGCGAGATGTCCGGATGACATTGCAGTCTCCTCAGACACCTAAGCTACTCATCTTAAGATACTTGATGTGAATAGACTCAACAATCTTCCCCTGCCTTTGGTCATTTTTAATGTTATTTGGCTTTGTTCACTCTTACCATAGAATGGCTTTAATGAGAATGGACCTCCATCAGTGCCGTGTTTTGTTTAAAAATGGCTATTTATAGAAACTTCTACGTGTTGCTGGTCACAGCACCTAGGGATTAATATTTGGGGTGACAGTACGCGAACACACAGTAAAAGAGAGCATCTATAAAATGTTCAGAAATAGGGGCAGGGAGGTTGTGGTTAAGGAATGGCTACTATCACCTACGCTGCAGGTGTAAAATTTGTGTATAGGGAGATAAATGATTTACTTAAAACTACACCGCAAGTCGATGGCACGGAGAATTAAATCCCAGTCTCCTAGCCTCAATACGTTAACCGCAAACTCATCTTTCCCAGCATGTAAATATTTGTAAGCAGAATTTTTCTGTTTAACAACTTGATGTTTTGTATGCTAAAAGATTACACTTCCTATCTGTGAATTTCTGAGTCCTGGCCCCAGAGTCACAGCATCTTATTATGAACAAGAAGTAGCAGGCAATACATTGGAAGCTATTGCTACTTTTATCTTCTGCAAGATTTTCTCTGGGATCTGTCATCCATGCATCAGCCTATTCCCCAGTGGCAGCAGGTGGCTGTTTCGCACAAACATGCAATAAATGATATTACCAAAAGCTACATAAATAAAAAATAAACACCACAAGAAATTTTCATGGCGTCTCGAAATATACCAAGGCAGGGAGGGATTTGTGATGGAAGGGGACGAGCCGGTTATACTTGAGCAGCGAACAAATTAAAGGATTAATGCTCAGGGTATTGTGGCAAGGGCTAAATGTGTTTGTCTGCAGCCAGAGGAAATAGGCTCCAGGATCGTTATGTTTTCCCAAGCACAATGATAAAACACGTGCATTCAGTCTCTGGAGATGTTACCCACTCGTAACACACCTCCATAAAATCTGCCTTAGGTTACTTTGTTGTGACTGCCGTTTGGTAAGTAGTTTCTCTAGAAAAAGACATATGGCATCTCCATTTTGCTGAGTGAGCAGCAGATTTACACCCCTGTTCCTGATCTGAAGCCTG
This sequence comes from Haliaeetus leucocephalus, assembly GCF_000737465.1. Lineage (NCBI taxonomy): Eukaryota > Metazoa > Chordata > Aves > Accipitriformes > Accipitridae > Haliaeetus > Haliaeetus leucocephalus. The sequence continues at coordinate 128,814 of NW_010972798.1, forward strand.
GTGTAGAACAGTCAGGTCAAGGTTAAAGGTTTGTTTAACATTTAGGATGTACTTTAGACTTAAAAAATGAATAACTAACTTAAGGCTCCTCAAAACTATATTTTCAACATGAGATGACACATACAGCAATAAAGTCAAAAGGTTGGTTTATTTCCCTAAATTAATTATTATTAATATAGGGTTTGAAACAAAGGTGTTCTTAACGCACAGAAAACCTGTTTGCAATGCTTCACAAGCAGTACAAAATATGGAGGATGTTTGACAGAGGTTAAGGCAGCAACACTGGCTCAGTGTTTTATATATCCGCTAAATATTTGTGTGTGTTTATACAGTGCTACGACTTAGACATTTAAAGCACTAAGTGCAAATCATTTCTTTTCTACCACTGACTGTTCCTATTCATCATATGCATTACGCCCTCCTAAAGTGGGCAAAAAAAAATGTTTAAAAAAATTGCACAACCATGCGGAATTACTAGTTTTTAATGCTCTTGAAAAGAAGGGAAAAACCTGTTTGCTGTGTCCATAGAGAGTAGGGCAAGAAGTAATAAGCTTAAATTGCAGGGAGGGTGTTTCTGCTCAGGTGTTACAGAATTTTTCTGTAGTAGGAGGAGGCTGCAGGTCTTCAACATTGTGTGAAAAAGCTAGATAAACAAGGAAAGATGTTTTAGATAATCGGGTCTTAGGGAAGAGAGATGGACTAGATGATTCTTGATTGCATGACATTTTATTAAATTATGCCCTTGAACCCTTTTTCTTTTTTCCATCTTCCAGTTCTAATATGTGATTCCAAATTACCTAAAGGAAGCTGAAAGGTTTTCAGGCAGAAACGTCCACTCTCTTCAGAAAGAACTGGGCAAGGAAAAAGGGAAACCCAAGAAAAACTGTTTCTAAGAACTTGACTAGATACAAAATAATGAGTTGGTTTTTTTCTTATAATTTTTCTAAGGGACCCTATTGCACTCTCTGTAAATTATTGAAAGATTGGACTGATAAAATCTGCTAAGGCTAAGATGTCCAGATAAAAGGAGATATAATAGGTCAGAAATTTAAAAAAAAAAACCAAAAAGATTAAATCTCATGCATCCCATAAATAGTTATCTATAAGCAACAAGAGTTTTTATACAGACAAGGTGCTATGTTCTGTTCGGTTTTGGGCCCCTCACTACAGGAAAGACATTGAGGTGCTGGAGCGTGTCCAGAAAAGGGCAACAAAACTGGGGAAGGGTCTAGAGAACAAGTCTCATGAGGAGCAGCAGAGGGAACTGGGGTTGTTTAGCCTGGAGAAAAGGAGGCTGAGGGGAGACCTTATCGCTCTCTACAACTACTTGAAAGGGGGTTGTAGTGAGGTGGGTGCTGGTCTCTTCTATCAGGTGGCTGGAGATAGGATGAGAGGAGATGGCCTCAAGTTGTGCCAGAGGAGGTTTAGATGGGATAATAGGAAAAAAATCATCACCGAAAGGGTTGTCAAGCATTGGAACTGGCTGCCCAGGGAAGTGGTTGAGTCACCGTCTCTGGAGGGATTTAAAAGACAGGTAGATGTGGCATTTAGGGACATGGTTTAGTGGCGGACTTGGCAGTGCTAGGTTAGTAGTTGGACTTGATCTTAAAGGTCTTTGCCAACCTAAACAATTCTACGATTCTTTTAAAATGTGTGTTTTATATGCTTGTGATTTTTAAAAGTTTGATTTTATTTTATTTTATTTTATAATTACAGAATTATTGTCAATGAAGACAGTTTTGCCCTGCGTACATAAACAAGGTGGCAATATGTCCAAAAGCCTCAGAGGATGGTTAGTTCCACAGCACTTTTCGTTTTAATGAGCAATGTGGCATCCCTTTGCTGATCGTAGCTCATGCTCCTGAGATTTGTGGCATAAGACATTTTTGGAAAGGGATTTGAAGGAAAGCAGGATGCAGATTAGACACAAGGTCCTTGTAATCAATAGGAGTCGTCATATTGATTTCAAGTAGTTTATGTATTATTTAAAGATATAGTTACAAACATGTCAGGAATCATCTGAGAAGGCGCATACTAAAAGCAAGTTACTAAAAGTAACTCCTCTTTTATGGGAAATTCTCTCCTTGAATGTTGGTGCCCATTTCTGCAGATATTGCTCCTTGAAGGGAGCCTTCAACCCTTAGCATATCCCAAACAGACATGGATCTGTATTTCAGAGACCCCACTGGAAATTAGAATACATCTTCCAGTTTGAAAGTGAGAACAGCAATATGAAATATTTACTTTTTTTTTTGGTATATTTGTATCTGCCAAGGTAACACATTGCCTAACAGAGTGTATTTTTCCACATCCATTCACTGTTCCCATTTTCATTGTTCATAAAGCAGCAAAAATGAAAGAGAGAAAAGATGAATCAATTAACATCTGATGGAGAAATTGATCTGTTAAAAAATGCATATTGAGCACAATGAGGTCTTTAATTTGATGATCTTCTACTTAAGAAGCAGAGAAAGCGTAAGCATGTGAGAAAAACCCAGAAAGATCAGAGATGGTGTGAGTAAAGTGTTCTAGATTTCATCCACCAAAAAATAAAATAAAGGAGATATATCAGTGATTTGCTTCATATGGGAACATCAGCTTTCTCCTAAATTGTTTTAATTATTCTTGGCAAAGGCAGAATAATTCTACAAGAGTTTTAAATTATTTTTTTAAATTAATTGAAGAATTTAAATGAAGCACTTTAAACAATAGTGCACTTCATTAAATATGCACAGTGCGATTGGCAGCTGAACACTAGAGCTGGAAACTGTGGTAGTCCAACCCAGGCGGTTTCCATGCTTTCCCGTGCGTGTAGGAATTTAAATGTGTAATACATTTGTGCACATCAATTTCACTTGCATAATGCTTTGCTTGAAGGTTTCAAACCAAATTAAGTCTCTGGTCCACTGATAAATTCTTGGAAATCTCCATACACATTACAGATGAGATTTTTGAGGCGCACCCAGCATTTGTCTTGATCTGCTTCCATTCCAGATGAATTACCTATTGATTTTGATGGGAGGAGAATTAGGGCAATGCAGTGACTTCTGAAAATGTCACCATCTTAAAAAAGGATGGACCGACAACAGAGCCTTGTGGTGAGGAGTGGTTTACGACAAAAAATGACATCTTAGAATATCAAGCCCTGACTTTGAAGGTCTCCTGACCTTCTTCAGGATCATTTCTTGTCCAGTGAACATAGTGGGATTTTAGTCATCAACAACTAATTGAGATTTTTGTGTAGATGAACCCATAGCTTGATATTGCAGGTGGAGGCGACATGCATACCATTCTGTTTTTTTCACACAGAAAATACAGCTTTATTTTTCTCGATCACTGTCATCAGTGTGATTCTTTCCATTGACCTTATGTAAACATCCATGAATTTTTAGTAAAGTTCCCTGTTTGTCCCCAGTTGGAAATCAAGGAAAGATTATTTTCTTTTTCCAGAATTACAATATTTTTGCTTCCTGCCAAAATAAGACAAGTCTATGAATTATAAAATACACTATTTTCAGTGTATAGCTGAAAACTGTCAAGATTTGAATCAAGTATCAGCCAGGATGGTTCATACAAGCTCACAACCCCCCTTTCTAAACCAAAATAGTCCCTTTATTAGCGGTGATACAAAATCAGAGGAAAGCAATTCTGTCACCAAAGAGCTTAAAAGCTAAATAAAAGTATTCCTATGATTTCTATCCTCCTTCAAATAGTTTTGTACTATTTAAAAATAATGCTATTCAAAACCTGTAAAAAGACTTTAGAGTAGAACATTGCCTTGCAAGATGCTCCAGGGTACTGCAGGATGTAAAGCTTGCGAGGAAGAGACGACTTTGAGTTGCTAGAAAAAAATGTTGGTACAAAATTTTGGGTTCTGGATGCTTAAGGTTAAATAGAGCAGGAAAGAATAGAGAGAGTAGAATTAAATTTAACAGCACATGGCCTAGAAGTGTACGATAGTGACAGATTTGGCATGCTGTTTTACTTTTGAAACAGTTTTGAAACAGTTGTAGAAACTTTTGGGGAATATTTTGGCTTTGTTTTCCTGGTAATAAAAGTTTTAAAACTACTCAACACCCAGCACTGGAGGAGTATGTACCTTTCCATTTCAGCAGTTTTATATTCCTCTAATCATCAGGTTTAGTAGCATCCTTCCACTGCCCCCAAAATCTAAAAATCATAAAAATCACTGAGTTCTAAAAAAGAACCCTTTGGCTTCTCTGGAGCTATGCTGGCTGATGATTTGCTTTCTGCTTTCTAGCCTGCTTTATCTAAGATCCAAACCCCCATCGCAGTGACCAACCCACGTGTGCCACAGTGGGGTACGTGAGAAGGATCCCATCACTCTGCCCGTGGATCCATCCCAGAACCGCGGCAACTGGGAGCTCAGCTGGGGCCCATGGAAGCGAAGGGTCCTTGTCTTCTCTCCCACCACTCAAAAGAGACCAAAGCAATCACACATTTCAGGGGAGGGTTGGTTGGTTGTTCGGGTTTGGGGGTTTTTTTGCAGGCTGATTTTTCTATTTTTAATAGGAGAAACGGACTTCATTAGCTGTTTGCGTATGAGAAACTTTGCAACAACAACAATTATTTAAACAAGTCAGATATGTCAAAATCTATTCATCTGCAGCTAGGAAGCAAGGATACATAAAACTTGGGGGATGCATAAAAACCTATCTGAAATGTCTAGTCCACCATAGGATTTTTGCTCCTTTTTTAACCTTAGGGTATGCAGTATTAGCTAATGGATTTTAAACTAGATATAGCTCAGTGGAGAAGGCTTTTCAATTTTATCTGCAGCAGAAAAAGTGAGTTTTCACACAGCATTTATATTCCTTGCTGAATTGGAGTCCATTTGCCTTTGATCATCATAAAGAAATATAAATCAGCTGTAGCATTCCTTTTGATTATTTACCCTTTTACACAGAACCCTTAGGCAGAAAAGACTTGTGTTTGCTCTTGATTAATTTGCTGTTGTATCTTTTAAAGGCATGTGCTGGTTGTAGATGGTTGTAACAGAGATAAGAGGTTTTTTTATGCTGAAACAGTGGACAAGTCATATCATTTCCTCTTAGTCCCATTTCAGGAGAGATGTAGACAAGCCATAAAACTACCAGGTTTTGAGCAAATGAGGTGGGAAGTTGTGGATATGAGGGGGGTTTATAGAGCAGCTCTTATTTCATATTTCTACTGAAAAAAACCCACTGTAACTTCTCAGCAGTGCTCATAGGCACTATTAGACCAGGAATTGCTTGAAGTTAAGCCACTGCACATTAATTAGAAATTTCTTGCATTAAGTTAGACTTTTCTGGAATCTTTTTGACATATGGAAAAAGATTCTTAAAAAATGCAGCTTCAGAGAAAATGTACAGAAACAGTTGCCTCCTTCCTGCTCATTTACAAAATCCTGTAAATCCCGGGTTTAAGGGAAAATCTTTCAAAATGAGAAATGCAGTATTGCATTGTAAGGATGAGAAAGACTTGGTCTCTTTTATGTATTATGAAACAAGGTGGAAGAATGCAGATGGAGACAAGGCATGGGAGTGAGTGATGGGATGATGAACGTGGGGAGTACCCAGCCATCCGGATCTCAAGCTTGAGACCACCTAATACAGGAATTATGGTCTCCAAACAACCAGCTCTCCTTGCCTCAAACGAGAAAGAAAGTCTGAGCAAGAGAGAAAAAGAAGGGATTCTGCATTTCTTAAACAGACCCAATAAAACACCAAGGACCTGGAGCTGGACTTTGTGTTTCTGTCCTAGACTGATGCACATGGAGGTCCTGCTTTTGGTGCAATTAGTTGGGAAAGCCCTTTGTTTTCTCTTGTTTCAACCTAACATTATACGTGACTAAATATCGAGGGGGTTTTGGTTGGTTATTTTTGTTAGTCAGCGGTGGGCAGGGTAACTGTAGATTTGGGTAAGAACAAAGAGTAGGTGACATGCACACGTCTGGGAGCTCGGAGACGAGGTCTAGTGCTACATTTCACTGCTAATACAAGCCTCGGGCATCTGGGTGACCATAAACCAACATTTGTTCTCATTATCATTTTTCCGTGTTCATTGTTTTACAGCTTGCAGGTACACATGAATCACCAAACCTGGACTTTTCAGGATCAGCCCCCAGTGTAGACTATAAAATGCCTCGTCACAAGGTTCACAGTAGTGCTTTGTTCCCAAGTCATTGCTTTTAATTTAACTCCTGTGACAAAAAATAATTTTCATAGCTTTATCTTAATTTCAGGCATTAAACAGAGTCATTCCAGATTACTCCTCTGTTATCTTTTTAACATGAAAAAGTCACCAGATGGTAAATGTGTTTCAGATGTGCTGACCACCCTTCCTGAAATACTTGGCAATAGCTGGGAGTTTTATTTCTCTTAGCCGCTGGTAACAGATGTGCAGCAGAGAAGAAAATGAGTGGATGGATGGATAGATGGGCATGTACAAATTGTTTGAATATGATTATCACTCTGCAGTTTTATATAGATCTCCTTTATTTTAGACTAAATATCCATACTGTTGACATAAAGAAAGAGTATTTTAGGGTGTGAAATTTATTTTGTGGGTGTTGCCTGGAAATCTAGGAACCCTCCTATGTCTACACCAGGTCTGTAAAACTAACAGGTGACTATCTTTGGCTGGGGCGAGCTGGGTTTCTGCTGCGGTACTCTGTGAAATAGCAACCCTCCACTTAACCACAGCTCAATGTCACAAGATGCAATATCAGCAGAAATAATCAATTGCCTTTGCTGAGTTATTTTCAGTGAGATTAAATGATATAATATTTTTTACCAACGTATGAAAAAATTACTTATGGTCTTGCAAGCTTGGCTTTCAAAAAAAGATCAGAAAACAGAGCGTTGTTAAATATACACTCCCAAGCCATATACAAGGAATAAAAATGTTATTATTCTTGGCCACATTGTTCTTACTAAAGGCAATATTAATGCACCCAATTTTATTAAAATATAAATGTTAATAAATGCACTGGTATTGCTGACTGTCAAAAGTTACTCCTGGAGTGGTTAAATACTTGAGGCTGCATTACTGTTGGCAATAAAAATATTCAAAGTGCAGGAAAGTTACACATATTCAGAAGCATTTTATGAAGTTAATCTAGAACACTTAAGTTAAATTACCGATTTGGGTGTGAAGGGGAATGGGTAATTGATAAAGGTGAAATAAAATTAGATTTTCTAGTAAGCGTGTCCTAAACCAAATCAGAGGTCTTCAGCTGGTTCTCAAGCCATTAAAATGCACATACTTTATAGTAGTAAATATCAGTTGCCTTTTATTCACAAGTAAAGCTCCCAGGTGTCATTTTAAGTAGGTTTTTTTTGAAGCTCCTTTTTCTTAGACATCAATAGCTGTCAGGAACGTGGAACAGGCAGGTGGGATTTTGACAGTCAATGGAAACACGAGGAAGAGGGTTTTTAAGAGCCTATGCTCAGCCTAGCAGGGATGTCTTGAAAGTCAATGGCAGATGCTCCCATTGACTTTGGCAGAGCAAAGTTAGCCTGCTTATAGTCTCTTCTGGAAAACCCCTCCTTGTTGTTTATCAAAAGCTTACTTGAAGTATCAAACACTTGAGTCTACAAAAATAGGCTGGAAATCTCTTGAGAAAAAGGATTTATTATTGACAAAAACAATCGTTGTACTCCTTGCTTTGGTTACGACAGGAAAACCTCCAAGCCAGGCTTTATTCATTTTTTTTTTTGCAGTATTTCTACACAGCTGCCTCTGGTCCTCAGGTCCTGAAGGCAGTTGTAAACCCGCACCCATGGCTACACCCACAGCTGCGGCAGCTGGACCGGCATCGCAGCCCTCCACGATGCCTGCCTTGTCTTTGAAGCAAGCTTTCAAAAAGACCTGCAAGCCCGTGGAGATGTTTGGATAAAAATACAGATAAAGCAATGCTCTACCAATGGCATCTATCCAAAATAGTGTTTCTGTGGTCCCCTGGGAGACGCAGTGCTCTTGCATTTGGATGTTAAAGGTGCTCTAGGAGTTAAAAGCACTGCACGTATGCCTGTTTCTCACCCCAAATATTTGCGAATTAAGCAGAGGAGACTAAGGAACCTGTTGTTATCTCATTTCTTCTGTCCTTTGGCAGGTAGGGGATGGATTTGAGAAATAAATTTAGGTTTTTCTAGCATACGGGCCAAGCTGCTACTCATTCATTCTCTATGAATGTGTTAAATTGTTTAATAAAATTAAACAGAAAAGTTGGGAAATATTGTAGGGATTTTAAGAAAGTATTTCTGAACGCGAGGCTGTTATTTGCCAGCTGCCGTGTGTTTTGTGGGTCGGAAGCCTGCCTCCACTGGCAGCAAGAACAAAATACTGCAGGGTCAGGCGGTAACGGCGACTGTTGCTACTTTGCAATTTCTTGGTGACAGTGATAGATTTTAAAACAAATTGGTGCTTAGATTCCAGGGGAAAATTCCTCAGCAGATTATGGCACTATCAAGAGGGGTCGGAGCCACAGCCTAATCTCTCTGACGGCGTCTTGCTACCGTCTACCCGTCGCTGTTGCATGGCACGGGGCGATGCCTCAATTCTGCCCCTGCCCAAGTGGCACGGACTGTTGTAATGATGAAATATTGTGCCAGCCCTCTCCTATAAACATTTTAGTACATTTTTAGTGCTTTTCCTGTATGTGTGGTAGGTAGGGAAAAGAAGTAAAGAGGAATCCTTATCACACATGAAGTTGTTTGTCCTGTTCCCACCAGCTATTTGCTCTACCACAGGCCAAGACCAATAAAAAGGGAAATAGCTATTTTATCTTGTCTAGGCAAGACCCAAATTGTCAGAGCAGCCATCCTGATGAGAAACAAATCCACCGAGGACATCCAGTCTTGCAACAGATTCACTGGCAAGACCAGGATCTGAAGGCTTTTAACCAGCAAAGGGCTCCTACAGATGCTAATGGATAATTTGTGATATAGTGAGGAATAGAGTGAATTATTGGAAAGCTTGCCTTTGTGGTGCATACATCCGGGGCACTGAGCCAAGATCTGCCTACGCCCTGCCCCATGTGTTCTTTGAAATAGTGCCAGTCCATGCACAACTTTCTGATACAAATGGAAGTAATGAGTTGGCCATCTTCCAGACCTTAATCCAAAAAGCATCAGAGATTAAAGAAGGCATGTGGAAATTCATGGATTAAGTGAAGGTATTGCCTGTACCTAGGACAGAGATAGTTGTTTATCTCTGCAAAAAAAATAAGTCTGCCATCACTGAAAACACAAAATTGCCAAGTTATAACAGCAAAATTAGACCGTATTTACTTTTATTTCTGTAGAGCAGAGAGCACTGACAGTTGCTGTACTTAAGGTATAGTTATCCATGCTATTCAACTTCACTGCAGCAAAGAAATAAACAAAACAAACCTAAAATTGAATGCTGGAGAAACTGAGATGATCATGAGATTGGGGCTCCGCTGACACTGTCTGTCCCATCACTCAACACGGAGAACATCTGCTTTCAGGTGATGTGTGCTCCACAGTGCTCCCAGGGACACAAAAAGCGACTGCTGAGAAAAAATTTGCTCTCAAGGGCAGGGAGAAAACATCTTTTCTTGCAGGGTTTGGAATGTATCACTAAATAAGACATTCCCCAGACTTGTATTTTTTAACCTGTTTGCCATGACTCCCATCTACTTTGATGTGAAACCGCTGTAAGCATGCAACAGAAATTACATGCTGGTTGCAAAGGGAGTTAGCACTGTTGACCACCCTGTTACTGTTAAGTTGTTGTAGACTAATACAGTATCCTTGGGCTTCAGCTGCCAATCTATTTAATCAGACGTACTGTTATTTGCTGTCATTTCTACAAGTCTAAATTAGAGGCTGGATCTCTTCCCCTTGTCATTAAGGAACTATGAAAGAGCAATGGCCATGGTAGACGGTGATTATTTTGACAAGGGGATCATATTAAACCTCTGCACTCTCCCAGAGCAAATCATACTTGATCATTATAATTGAGAGGCACATTTCTTTAGACTGATGACTTCTATCTTTGTAGCATTGCTTTTCAGCCTAGAATATTACTTGTTTCCTTCCTTCACTGCCACTAAGCACTACATGAGCAGGTGTAGATTTTTATTCTTTGCCATCCCTATAATCTGCTGTTATTTCTGCAAGATAGCCCTTTGAATAAGGTATTTCAATTGCAGTGATTTGATTCCTTTACCAATGTTTACATAAATAAAACAAGGCATAACAATCCAATTTGGAGCTTATGTGATTGCATTCACTTCCTTTGATCCCCAAACATTTGAAATGTGATTCCTTTCCTCAGCACAGATACTGTCAAATAGAAACATCTCTCAGTCGTATTCAGTCCAGGCCTATCACTTTTAACAACCTTCACTTGAAAAAAAAATAAAAATTAATAACCTTACTCCTAGCAAAGTGATGAGTGGAACCATTTTTTGTGGCTTAAATTATTGATTGCCCTTAAGCATCTCATTTCAAACATTTTCAAAGGGGAAGCAAACAAGAATGTATTTTATAAATAAAAATCAGTTTAATGAAAAAATCCATAAGACAAATTAATTATGATTCTTGCTTGGTTTTGATTAAGAATGTTTTAAAATTATTTTGAAAACGATTTCACTAGTTACATTCCTGAACTCATTATTTACTGAACTTCGTAATGTACATATGGATGAAAACTAAAAAGAGAAAGTTGATCAGAGAATGACAGAGATTTTCTAAAAGGGGGATTTACTGAAACGGATCCTTACTTGCTAAGACTGCAGAATGTATTTATATAAGTGATTCACCATACGGATGTGGGAAAATGTTCAAATATTTGTGTATCAAGTTTCAGACTTTCATAAATGTTTGCTACAGAAAGTAACACTGACTATAAAATATCTTTTTGCTATAGAAAGTAACACTGACTATAAAATATCTTTTGGCTTCAAATCATACATTTAATTCAGGAAACCCAAACTGACAGAACGAACCAAATGCATAAGCAAGACATTACTACCTGGGTAGTAAGTCCCCATCGTGAAACCGAATCCATGATGTGACCCTTACTGCCATGGCCACATTTACATAGCAATTGCTAAATCCATCTATGCCGTTCTACGTGTTTTTCAGATCTTGGAATTACATATCTTACTAGGACTTGGCCCAAAAGATAGTATCAACAACAGCAGCTTGTGATTGCTAGCATCTGCCACAAGCTATCCCTGTAGGTTTGCTGGCAATTCCCCATCCCACCCTTCCTGGGTAGAGAAGAAGAAGAATCCCACCATGGTCCTGTGGGATTAGTGGTGCAGAATCAGTGCAGAGAGTTGCTCCAGCACATTACCCGTTAATACAGTCCGGGTTAGCGAGGTTGGAGGAGCTCCTAATGAAAAGATAGACCTTAAAAATATGTGTTTTAACAATAGCTGATAAAAAGTGGTCTGTAGGGTGACATTCTACAGCTGAAATCTCTCCGGGCAGTTGGAATAGCAGTGTAGTGCTACCATTCTTCTCCTCCAGGATAAAAAACCAGAGCTGCCTCCCCAGACCCCAGGTGAAACAGAGCTTGAACGAAGGGAAGACTGACAGACCATGGCCAAGATTGCATTTACATTGATGAGCAAATCTTAGCCATGGCAAAACCATGCATATTTTAGTAAAGTTATTTATTGTGAGATTTACTCCTTTGTTCTGTTTTTATTTCCATTCTCCCTACAATATAATGGATTGTTTTTCTCAGCATAATGAGGTTCAATGAAAAGGAAGAAAATTCATAGCTGTTACTATGTTTTGTATTTTGAAAAACAAGAACTCAAAGAGAAAATACAGTATGACATACCCATTGCTGCAAACGTTATATGCTAATTCAGATAATTGAAAAATGCAAGACAACATAATTATCTGACATAGTTCATAAAAATTGCTGCTACTGCAGTGTTAACTTAAAAAGTGAGTAAATGCAAGAATACCTTCTTGCCCACAGAGGTCAGGGAAGGGTACTATTAGCTAAAAATACTGTCATTATTCATAGGGCTGCAGTTCAGCTGGTGTAAAATATGAGGCACTGTCATTTAACAGGCCCACAAAAAACATAAAAATCTGTTTGAATCATGTAATCACAGGTACCTCTGGGACAGCTTCTTTGTCCTAAAGAAGAACTGAAGATATTTTGGAAAGCACATCCACTTTATGTCTTCATCCAAGGAAACAATCACAAATCAATTAGATTAGAGCGGTGACTGGGTGATACAGGAGTTAAGGTTGTGCATGTCAGCATTTCTATTAGGTTGATAAGTAACCTGCTGTGAAAAATCTAAACAGTAGCAGAGATGGTCTCTGCAAATAAGTTGTCTTATTATTTTCTCTAAATTTTAAATCATTGGTCATTTTGATCTCATGTCAGCTTCATTTTGCTGCTGTGTGCCTGCCAACTTCAAGAACATACTTGTGCAGATATTAATACCTGAAATACCTGTGTGAATTTAATTTATCTGGTAAGGCTGTGAAAATGAATGCTCAGTTAGTCCCTGTTGGTGGTAGTGGAGGAGTTAAGGCTCCCAGCAATTTCGTGGAATGTAGGCTTTAAAAATTTATTAATAAAAAATGATCCAGCAAGTTTAGTCGTCTTGGGTTTCTTTAATGAAAAGATGTTTAAATATATAAACACATAAAGTAAATATTCAACTAAAAATGATTCACAGATGCATTTTTAAAGCTTCTGTGACAGATTTTAATATAAAGTTTAAACAAAATTGCCAGAATAAAGCTTGCGGATATTGAATTCTTGGCTTTGTTATTCTTTTAAGAATATATGATACATTCAGTAACAGAGATCCACCCATAGAGAAGTCTTGCAAAATAGACAAGATCTTAAATAGGCCAAATTAACCTGGAAGGAAGAAAAAGGCAAAGCTACGCATACTACCAGTGGAAACTGAGAAGGCTTAAGAAGTCACAATGCCATTTCTTCATTGCAAGGACTATGTGTAATGCCATTAGACATGGAGGTAAAAACGTGAAAACGCCACGCCCCAAGGTAGACTTCACACAAAACATTTTTCCAGCCACTCACCTGGAAATCAGGGCACTCAAGGGGTTTGGATTTTTTTGTCACATCAGAGTCACAGAGGGGCTGAGGTTGGAGGAACCTCTAGAGCCCATCTAACCCAATCCTTGCTTGAGCAAAGGCAGCCAGAGCAGGCTGGGCTTTGAATATCTCTAAGGATGGAGACTCTACAACCTCTCTGGGCAACCTGATCCTGTGCTTGACCACCTTCTCTTATGTTTAAACAGAATCTCCTGTATTTCACTCTGTGCTTGTTGACTCTTGGCCATTCACTGGGCACTACTGAGAAGAACTTTTGTCTGAACAACCCCAGCTCACTCAGCCTCTTGCTCCGATCCCTTAATCTTCTTCACGGCCCTTTGCTGGATGTGCTCCAGTGTATCCTTATCTTTCTTATACTGGGGAGATCAGCACCGGACTCAACATTCCAGCTGTGTCTCCCGACCATTGTCCACCTTTACTGCAAAGGCACGTTGCTGCCTTATGGTCAGCTTGATGTCCACCGGGACCCCCAGGGATTTCTCTGCCAAGCAGCTTTCCAGCTGCTTGTTCCCAGTATGTACCAGTGCATGGGGTTGTTCCTCCCCAGGTGCAGGATTTTGCACTTTCCTTTGATGAACTTCATGAGGTCCCTGTCAGCCCATTTCTCCAGCGTGACCAGGTTCCACTGGATGGCGGCAGGACCATCCGCTGTGTCTGCCACTCCTCCCAGTTTTCTGTCATCCACAGACTTGCTGAAGTTGCACTCTGTCCCATCCGAGGTCATTTGTGAAAAGGTTAAACCGTATCTGTACCAAGGGAAGTAAATCCTATACCCTCAACAGTAATAAATTAGTTTTCTACATAAGATAAATGTTCATTGAATGAAAAGGATGCATACAGTTTTTTCCATTTTCCCCCTCACTAGCAGTACGGAATAGAACACAAGTGCACCTTGGGGAGCAAAATTTATATCTTCAAATAAGGTTTTTTTGCATCTTGAAAGCAATCTGTAAATATCTTTTGTAATACATTCAATCTATTTTTAAACTTTATGGTTGTATCATGAAGGAATATTCAATTTGTTAGCCAACCAACGAAGAAAAAAAGAATTTACATATCAAGTTTTAACAACGTGTTTTGAAATTAAATCTTAGTTGTATTGACCTCTGTGTGCTAAACTTGGGGACTAGCTCTATTTTTCAATGGGCCTGTAACACATTGTATAGCACTACCAAGAACAAAGGTGTTTTTGACAAACTGTCTTTGGAAATGCCTTTCAAAACTGCAGGTTTATGTTAAAAAATAAAAATTTAATTGCTTGGTTTTCAGTTAACACTGCAGAATATTGATAATAATATTTTATCTAAGATAGTTATAATTGTTTTGTTTCAGGAAGCCACATTATAATCACATTAAGACACTTCAGGGTGTCTACCCTAACAATAGCATGTCCTGCTGTGTCTTATTACTTAAATCTGCTTGCAATTTGCTCTCCCTGCTGACTATTCATTTGTCTTTTCTAGGCATAGATTGATAGCAACTTTTACCAAGTTGTATTTATTTTACTAAGAGTGGTGATCAATACCGTATGAGCTGAGACAACCAAACTCATTTTTCTAATGATACCATTTTTCCAGAAAGCCTGATGAGACGTATTTATTTGTACCATACCTTACAATCAATTCCTCCGTACGGATGGTTGGCAAGATAAAAACCAAATGATCAAACAATGATAATTGTTTCCGCATTTAGCAAGACTAGTTACTCTCAGGAAAATTTAAGCAATCATGGGAAATTAATGTGAATCCAGACTCATGGACCTGTACTGCTTATCCCAGAAAGCCAGACACTTCCAGTTTGGCTGTTTTGAGACTGTTGTAAGACACATTGACTCGCTGGGAACAAGGTATTTGGGAATACAGCACTAAACACCACGGATAGAGACCAGCTGCTTATTTCTGTGGCAGCCGTATATCATGAGTAGATATGAACGTGTTAATGTGAAAAGGGGCATTAAACACTTTTTTTGTACTGAAATATAGACAGAGTCTATATTCTTCACTGTAAAGGCATGTGGAAAAGCGACCATCAGCCTCAGAAGTGCTCAAGCCAGATTTTTGACACCATTTGAATACTGAGATGACATTCATTTAGTCAGTTCACTTAAGATTATTCACATGAAGGCAGTGAGTAGCCAAACCTGATAAAGTGTGTAGAAGAGCTTTAAAGTTGCTTTCGGGTGCTTCAGTTTAAACAAATTCCTCAGTAAACCAAAGCCACTCTGAGTCACGTTCGACATCCCCCCTGAGTGGAAATCTCCCCGGGGGGAAAGCCCGAGGTCTGCAGCAATCCCCCAGGGGGGACTGCCACTTAGTTCTGGCCACGGGTGAGCAGCGTGCAGGCTCTGCACATCGCCTCTGCAGGTCGACAAGTGCTGAATTAGCTAAAGCCAGAGATTTATTCCCCTCATCGAATATTAATTTGGCTGTAACAAGGTCAGGCTAAAATGTGTACTTCCTGATGTCCGTGAAGAGGGCATGAGGAGCAGCTGAGCTCATGAGGGTGGTTTTTTACACCCATCTGGATTCTCTGATGTCTACTAAAGGATGAAGTTTTCTTCATTCTCAGTGCCGGCACTAATATCTTCCCTCTCCTCCAGCTTCTGGTTATTATGAAATCGGAAGGAATTAATATCTCTGTGATCTCCATCTATTTGTTAAATTTCATTATAAATACTTAGTGGCTTAAAAAGGCATTAGTACAGATAGCTGGACAGGTAAACAGACACATGAGTATGCAAGCTTATATATATAGCTTATACATGTAGCCCATACATATCTAAAAATAAATTTCTCCTTGGTCATGTTAGCAATCTTTTCCTACTTCTCCAATAATATCAGAAAGAAAAAGCCTTACTAGCAGCAAATATAGTTAAAGCTAATTTTGTCTCAGACTCATTCTCCAAAATGACAAAGCACGAAGTCCACATTTTATACAGGTGAACTACCCACAGTTTGGAAATTCCATGTTTAAGTAATGAATGAATTCCCTTTAGGTTTGTTAACTCAGCGTGGCCTAAATTAGTTATATACCTCTCTTGTATCCCAAGCTAGGACCATATGCATCAAATACACAGTAGTATGTAGAAAACTATAGAAAACTATGCAACAAGCAGTAGAAATTAATTCCTTATGTTACACTGAAAAGGTACCGCTCTTCTGAGGTTGTAATCCAACACAAACTGCATTGCTTTTAAAGCTGAAAAGAGGAAAAAGCATACTAATACCAGGATAAACAGTATCGCTTCTGAGAGTCTTCTACAGAGAAAGTGAAATGGAAGCCACACCTAATTAATGGCACTTTATCCGAGAGTCTTCTTAACATTGCAAGATCCAGAGACCCAAGTTCCACATTAATATCTGTTTTATGGTTCCCCCTGCCCTAGAATGAACCATAATTTCATTATCAATTCCAGACATCTATGTCTGAGATGTATTTTCAGTGTTTACAATGCTTTTCAAAACAGAACTAATGAACTGTGTGTTTTAAAGGATTCTGTGGGTTTTGTAGGCAGGCCTGTTATTAGAGATAGAAAGCAAATGGGAGCAATAAAGTTGAAATGATGCCTGGTGTACAAATAAAAGTTGTAAGCAGCAGGTTCAATATCTTTGCATAATCGTGACTCATCTAGCTGAGTTATCTGCAAGCAGGATGTGAAATCATGAAATGCTATTTCCTGAGAGAAAGGAAAAAGTTCTCCATGCTGGGACCATATCCATCACAAACTCATGTATATATATAACCTAACATCAGAAGGAGACAGAGAGTCCCACTACGGAAAAGTCAGCATGTTCAGCCTGTAAAGTCACCCAGCAACTATACCCTCAAATTCAAAATGTATATTAAAAACAAAAAAAAAGTTACAAGTCTTTGCAACTATTCTGAAGATTTTTTCCTAGAAATTCTACTTTAGTCTGATTTCTTCCATCTCTGGTTGATTTTTTTCTTTACCCTTCCTCCTTGTTTGGCTGAGCCAGCTCCTGCAGACTTAGCTTCTTGTCTGTTGCTCCTTTGCCCAGACATATTACCCAGATTTGATCACAGCTAATAACAGAGATCCTACTTACATTTCCACTTCTGATCACTCTCAAGTCTCTATCTACATCAGTTTTTCACATCTCCGCAGTCTGATATCCCCATGTGCCTCTCTGATATTTCATGCTTGGAATTATTTTGTTTTCTGGTAATGCAAGAACCTATTCTTTCCTCATCTTCTCCAGAACATCCAAACATATCTTCTCTTAACATTTTACTGATAGTTCTTACTGCACTTACATCCTTCTGCATATCTAATTATTTTTTAGATGGAGAAATTTTGTGCACAGCTTCATAATAACCTATTTTCATATTTAACATACACAAGAGTGTTTGGGCAGTTCAGATTTTTATGGGAGCAAAATGATCTGTGGCACCCAGATGCAGAATGTAGATGCATATTAGTGAAGAACATGTACATTCAAACTAACCAAATAAAAGAAACCTACAGACAGTCTGGGAAAATCCTGCCCTTGAGCTGTCTATGATTGGTAAGCGTTGCAACAAGGTTGTAAAGCTTTGGCATGTGGCGTATCACAGCATGTCCTGTTGTAAGCACCTTTGGAGATGACAGAAAGAAACCTATTTTTTGGGATCAATTCAGTCATTCTAAACCAGACATTTAAAATAGGTCAAAGAATTATAAGAATGACACCACTTACTAGCCATTAGCCTCATTTCAGCTCACCCACTGAATTTGTGCTAGTAAGTGTTTGTCCTTGGCTTTATGGTAGAAATCCTTACCAAGACAGACAAAGATTGCTATTTCTGCACCCAAATAGGAAGAGAGATTGTAAGTGTAGTGAGATACCACATAGACTTTGGAAAAATAAGCCCTCTGTGCATAACCCCTTTTTCTTCTTTCCAGTTTTTTCCTAGGTCCTACACCTGGACAGAGGGTATATAAGGCTTGTCAAACTACTCTGTGCTTCAGTCAATTTTATCATCTTCAAAGCAGATTTAATTTTGCCTGTACAGTAATACCACCCTTTCCCTGATGGAGATCAGTCTCACATTTTGTTTTAATGTATGGCAGGCTGATTTTTAACTTAGCTAGAAACTGTGAACATGGTCAGAATAATGTTCTGAAACGTGGTGGGTCTATTTTGCCAGTAATGTATTAGCTATTTCCAGAGGAAATAATTCTTCAGGTTCATATGTTTTCCCTGCTTGCTGAGCTACATAACTTCTCCCTGGTGGGTAAAGTCTTTAAAGGTCATCGTGTGTGTGTATATAACATAAAATTGCTCCAAGATCTCACTGCTTGTTACTCTGACATCTTTGCAGTGGGGCATTCTCCTCCAGGTGAGGCAAGGGCTCATTATCACTATCATTATTCTAAGTAAGCCAATTTAGCGATGCTTTGCCATCTGGAGCACTCTTTACTTGCTAAAATGCAAAATCAAGTCTGAGATAGGATCATTTTATCAGATTAGGGAGCAGTCTGGAAGTATTTGTGGGACTTTTATCCTCGGGGAGAATTTAACATGAGGAATGGATCTTCTAGTGGCTGGGATAGATTCTCTAAGATTAAGAGCCTATCTGCTGTCTATTAAATAACTTGTATTTTGTATACCCGGGGGTCTGTCCAAATAGGAATTATATAAGAAGTCATGGAGTCTACAGAGGGAACAGAAGCAGGAAAAGCCGTGCATGAAAAGGGTTGGTTACCAATGTGCAGGCCTGAAACACTGCGGAGGGAGAGCTCGTCAGGAGTCCACGCATGGATCACGCCGCAGAAAGAGGTCTGCTAGAGAGGTATGGACTTGCAAGAAGTATTTTGGAGCTGCTATCTACATAGTTTTCTTAATCCTCTTTTTTCAAAGGAGATTGCTAGTGAATTGTATCGCAATGTTCCCAATCCAACTAGGTGCATGCTGACACCAAAACCAGAGTAAGACTCTCTCAACCTGCATACACCAGGTACGTTAGAGGTGAGAGGAGAAACAAATAGACAGAGCAGGGTCTGAGCCCATCTGGGTCCTGAATGAATCCGGGATCCAGACAGAATCCAGAATAACTAATCACCCTGTACCGCTCCATTAGTTTCTGTTCGCTTTCAGCACTTAAAGCCTTTTAAAATTCTCACCTAAAGCATGTTTTGAGCATGTTTTCTTAATACTTTCTTTTTCCTGTTGAAAATATTACCATTCAGTTTGTATTGTGAACTCTGCATTGAATAAAACCTACAGGAGAAAAAAAAAAGTTGCTGGCAAAACATCCCTTCATTTTGAAAGAGCTTACCCTGAATTTAGCGAGGTTGCTGCTCACAGCTCTGCCTTCCCTCTTTTCAGAGGTGATAGGGACTGGCCTCCACTTCACGGGAGCCTGGCGAAAGTATTTTCCTTGCAGTGCCTTTAGCTAGGAAAACTCTTGTTGGATATCGCCCAGAGGGCAGACATATGAAATCCTCATAACCACTAATTTATAAACTAAAATAAGCAAACTGGGACAACTAGCTTAAAGAAAGACTTTGAACTTACAGGCATATGTGATTGCATACGGTGACACAATTTCTATCACCGTTTTTAAACAACAGTCTGAGTGGCTTCAGAAGGCATTTCTGGACTCAGGATATTCTAAGTCCCTCCTGTTTACCTGATGATTGGGTTATTTCTTCTGCCAGACATTCAGGAATATGATTTTTATAGAGAGATATTTCATGTATTAAAATTCTCAAAAGGAGGAGTAAATATCTCATTGTCTTGCTCCAAAAAAAAGCGCCTGAAAACAAACAAACACACAAAAATAAATGGCTGGATCCATAGAGATACCTGAAGGAAGAAAGCAGTAATAGAAAAATGAAGATGTCCAGTGTGATAAATAACATTCTATATTATCCATCTTGCTCTCCATGCACACATGACTTAGAGTGCATTTTGATTTTGATGTTTTATTACAGATGTTTGTTTGTTATTATTGCCAGTTTCTCAGTAAATTCCACTGTCTACAACTTGGTCTTTATGTGATATTGCTGGCTTAGGTCATTTACTGTCCTCAATTCAGAAAACAGTCACACACAGCACTGAAGGGAGGTATATAGCCCTGAGACAGAAGTCTGGCAGAACTAAAAGATAGCTTGTTAGGGTTTTTTCCAAAATAGACGTGTCTGACCTATAGCAGATTACAAAGGGAGCCTTAATGGAAGCTGGTTGCTGTGTTTACTTGAGGAATACATCTGATAATGTTGTGATTATAAAAATAGATACTTTAGTTGACCTGTCCTAATTTAATTATTTTACTTTCCAGAGCCTTTCCTATGCAGCCAGGCGTCCTTAGCAATCAATGTCAAGGCAGGCAGCTCTCGTTCTCCTGGTGGCCTCCCCTGGCATTAAATGTGCCTCCAGGTTGAAGTGACCTCCGTGCCTCCATCCACACCTTCTGCCAAGGATGTGCAGGCAGGAGGGGAGAGTCTGGGATGTTGTGCCTGCTCTTCCCATAGCTGTCCCCAGGACGTGGGACATGCCAGGGCTGCCCCTGCTCCATGCGCTGCTGAAAATTGCCTAAAAGTTTGTATAAATGGCAGGATAAAGTAAAACGTCATGCTTTTGTGCAAGCTTGGGGCGTGCCTGGGCTGAAGCTCGTTTGGAGGAGAGCTGGACGTGATGGGAAGGGTGGACGAGGCCAGCTTTGCTGGGTACTGCTCTTCGTGGAGCATTAACCTGGTCGCATGAGCGAGAGCCAGAGTCAAGAGGTCCTCGCTGAGTGCTGGCACCCAAACTCACGCAGAACCGGGGCAAATCAACAGCTGAGTCCCCTCCTGCCCCAGGACTCCAACTCAGCTTCAAGAGAGTCAACTCAGCTTCTCTCTTACCACCTTCAAATGTCTGTTAAATAGGGATGATCATTATTGGTGGCAAAATTTATTGGCACCGTATTTCTATTTGCAAGGTAAAGGTGGCCTTTAAGGGAATGAGTCCCCAGGGGATTTGGAGATTTATTTTTTTTCCCCGCTTGATTTGAAGCTTATGTCATTTCGCATGAGGTCTGAGTGGCATCCCAACATTCTTAATCTACTGACTGCAGGTCCTTTGAAACTGAGGGGCTTAAATCTAGTCATTTAATTTAGTCCAAATTTGAAAGTTTTTGTATGATCTCCTTTTAATTCATTTTTAATTCCTTTATACATTTTTAATTACATTATTAGAGTGCTTGTGTTGAAATTCACCTAGAGTGCTGCGCAGAGATAATTAGTTAATGTATAATGAGAAAGCCTATTGTATTTGGTACAGTTGAGGATTACTGGAATTCAAAATATTCTGGCTTTTTAACTTTAAGATTGTGCACTAATATGGTCCAAATTAAAATTTGCATACACAATATTAACCTGGCAAATATGAATGGGGAAGAACAAAAACGCAAGCAAACACCCACTTTCCCTGGTAGTTGTATAATGCTCATTATTAGACCTGAACCAGTAATGACACTGAATCTTGATTAAAAAATTAATTGCTGGCTAACTATAAAAAAAAAAGAAAAGAAAAGAATACAGCAAACAAGGAAAGGGGCTTTTATAGAGGTGGAATTAATTGTAACACAATGAATTCACAAATCCAGCAGTGTAGTACATGTTCTAACAGCCTTAAAATGTCATTTCCCACTCCAACTCCAGAGTACAGGGCAATAAATTCTGGCAATGGCAACAATACCAAGGAGCATTCCTATTTCAAACAGTAAGTCCTAATTTGTTCTTTATTTACATATGCAATTGAAAACAATAGTGTTACATTTATGCTGTGGAACTGTAAATGTTAGCTTTGCTGGTTTGCCTCTTTGCGTTTTAGGTCATCTCTTATTGAGCGGTGGAGGACAAGATTGGCTTCTTCTGCTTCACCCAAGAATAATTTATTGCTTGGCAAAGTTCAATTCATTTTTAATTCTTTTCTATCCTGATAGCCATGCCTCATAATTACATTTGAGATCATGGTCCTGTTATGTTGTGAATTGTGCAGATACATTGAAGAGCTGGCAGTCAAAACAGGCACAGTAGAGAAAGAATAGAAGGGGAAGTGGGCAAAGGGGTGGTGTAACCTGCTCTGTGGCAGAACTAGAAAATAAAAGCCAGTTCCAATTAGTATTAGCTCAGACCACTGTTCATAAGAGAGGAGTAAAGTACAAATCATATTATAGAACAGACTTCAGAGAAAGGCTGGAGATTATCTTGCTGAAAGGTGATATTGTGCCCAGTTAGAAATTTTAATACCACTTTGCTTCCCTGGGAAAGCAATTGATTTCACTGCAGTGTGGAGCATGTGCTGCTCCAAACCTGGAAGGATGCAACTCTGCTTAATTCATGGTTAGCTGCATATGTGATAAATTCAAGAAAGTGTATCTCAGAAACTCCCCTGACATCCTGGTCTCCTTAAGAAAAAAAAAGAAAAAGAGAGAGAGAGAATTGTATTTGCCTGTATTCTTTACAAACCTCTTCAAATGCTGCAGGGAGGATAGAATTTCCATTTGGGAGCAAACCAGCAATACCTGGAATGGAAGATATGAAAATTTTAAAATCCCATGTAGCTAGTTACTTATTTATACCATAAGACATTTTCACAAAATTAAAAGGAAGTGAAATCCAAACAGCAACTCGAAAGCTTTTTGGAAGAGAAGATCTGTACATGTAGAAATTTGGGCTTTTCACAAAAATATAGAAACCTGATATTTTGTAATCAGAATCTAACCACTGAGATTTAAAGATACAGAGATACTGCTTCAGAATTACAGCTCAAGCATTCATTGGACCCTCCATCTGCAGTGAGGCTTCAGTGTAGACCTCATTTTTGGTACAATATTGGAGATGAGGTGTGTATGAGGAAACTTAGAAACAGAGTGCCTCTGAATTGAACCCCAAATCCTAATTTTCCACTGAAAAAGCAGCTTCACTCATAAATTTGAGACTGCCCATTGCCTTCCTGCATATATTTCACTTGAACCTGGGTTTCTTTTCTCCTGGTCTTCTTATCCAGCCAGGTGAAAGGGTTCTGGAGGAGAACTTAAGAGAAAGATATCCCTCCTCTCTGGTACCAAGCACTTGCCAAGGATAAAGATCAAAACTGGCAGAGGAGGAAATTGATTTCTCTTCAGAGGATGTCACTAGCTGTATCCCACACAAGGATGTCAAAACTGAATCCTCCTTTGGGCAGTAAGATATCAAGGTGTCCTCGGAGAATACCTTTATTCAAGATTCAGTATTTGTTTTATGTAACTGTCAAAAAAAGGCCAAAGGTCCACCTTGAGATGAGCAGTACTCCAAGCCACCATGATTAAAGCCCATCAGTTTCTAAATCAAAAGCATACTAGGAAATTATATGGGTAGCATCAAATCTCTTTGTCTTTTGATCACACCGCCCATGGGGCTCTAATCCCATGTATTTTTAGATGAAGTGAAGATTTCGTTCAGTCCATGGCTGCAACGTGGAATTCACAGAAAGAAACTTAAAAGGTACTTCACAGTTCCTCCTGCGTGGGGAGGTTGGCTGGTCTTCATTTTCCAGGCTTTCTGCTGGGCCATCCAGCTATGACTCCAACTACCATGATGGACTTGCACAAGGAAAAGAAAATTAAGCCACTTTTTCTTTCTTCATTTTTCCTTGAGGTAGTTTGCTTCAACTGTACAGTAAAATGTCTTTTACAAGGACATTACATATTTGCAGAACAGAAAAAAAACTCCTTCGGGGGGGTGAAGGAACACATCTGAGATGGGGGCAAGTCACCAATTCCTGAAGGAGCTTATTAGTTTCTAATAGGTTCGTCTTTCTGAAGGGAAGGAATAGACGGTGTTGCTTCTGTGGCAGCTGAGAAATTTCAGGGACATTTTTCAGCATGAAAAATGCTGAAAGATGGTAAAACCAACCTGTATTTGTTGTTGATGCAGTAATAACTACTAGTAAACTTGAATTGCTGACTTGGGCCTGATTCAGAACCTTTTAATGCCTTTACAAGGCTTGCTCTTACAGATAGCTGGAAAACGGGATTGCTTTTCTTTTTTGCATATGTTCTTTTTGAACATGCTGGGTTTAGTTTTTATATTTGTGGCAAACTGAAATTTCAGAAAGTCTCCATCAGCCAGGGCATCAATAAGTTACAACAATCTAATATGCCCATGGGTATGCTTGTAAAAACTTCTAACCCAAAGAACTCATGCACATCGCGTGTTTAAAATATTTTAATCCTTTGGTAGTAAATGGAAACAATTTCTGTAAAAGTGTGATTATAGCTCAAGTCTCTAAGCAGTGTTTCCTCAAAAGACCTGTGTAAATGAAGCTTCTCTAGGCATTTCTACACGATCAGCCCACTCCTTCTATTTTGCATACAGGTATTTCATTTAAAATATCATTCCCATCTCCTTAGCTGAATACATGGTACTTTCTTAGATCATTCTTCACCTTATTTTGACACTGACCTGCCTGAAGCACTGCTCTAACCTCATGTTAGATGTCTGCCACGTACGTGTGGATCAGCTACAGAGCATCACAGCTTCCCGAGCCTCAGCTCCCAACTTCAAACAACTTCCAACTCAGAAGTTTGTAGCTTTGGGTGCTGGCCAAAAACGATGCTGTCAAGCTGATATAAACCATCTGCTATTGTATTTACCATTTTTTCGGCTCTATATAACTCTCTGGTTTGGAGGCAAGTCCTTCAGCATAGTCCTTGAATACCACATCTTTGATGGAAGGGACAATACGGTCATAAGCCATCAATTTAAATGAGCTCAGAAAAAGTGCCATTAATATAAAAAAATACCTCCACAGCCACCTGTGAGATCATGGGACTGTTACAGACAGAGAAGGTGGCTGCACAATCTTGGTTACCAGGGTCTTGGAACGGAAATTGTTTTTGTGATGACAACAAAGACACAAGCGCAGATTTAGAGCTTTATCTTTTTCCTTATTGAAATTTATGTCAAAGCTTCCTTAACCAGATAAAAACATTTCAAATGTTTATCCATTTGGTTGAAAACTATTTCCTCAGTGGGAGGATTTAATCAGAATGCTAACATTTCCACCAAAGAGAAGATAGGAAAAAGTTTTATCATAGTATTTTGGCATGATTGTTTCTCTTCTCAAGTGGAATCAGAAAGGACAAACACAAGCAAAACACAATAATGAAGCTACTTGCAAAACTAGCTTTCTCAGAGGGAGTCTGTCTCTGCCTAGGTATGCAGGTTTTCAAAAAATAATGTCTGTGGATAAATGGATTATCATATCTGACCTGCCTCTAAAAGGGCAAATAATACTAGTTTGTAACAACTACTTTTTTTTTTTTTTAATATCCAGGATGACTTGAAAAAGAGTAGGAGTCAAGCCATGTTGCAATTTCATTCAGTTCATGAAAATACAGCAAGAAATTATCTCTCCGTTGTGTTGCTGTGCAGTGGTCGCAGAACAGTGTCAATGGCCCAAAGGCATGACCCAAACTCCTCTCGTTTTCATAAGCATGAAGTTGGAGTGAAATGGTAGCCTAGGAAGTGAAAAACTTATTTTATTCAGACAAGTCACCTGGCTATCAGTTTTTGCCAGAGTTGACAGAAGGGAAAGGACAGCAGATGCAAGATGATGATTCTGGAAAATCCAAATAATAATAAAAATCCAGTAGAAGTAATAGTGGTTTAAGTAATCTACTTCACCAGACTTTAGAGCATGCCACTCTATAATCTCCACGAAAATAAAACATCAGTATTTATCTGTCAACATTGCTTAATATATAGTCAGCAAAATAGGAAATAGGCCTACATAAAATAAAATCTGGCAAAAGCACAGAGACTGCTTCCCATCCGGCACTTTTCAAAATGTCACCGAATGACATATTATTGTATTTTGCAGCAGAAACCACTGCTGTCCAAGTACTGAGATTTAAACAGACATATTTATGTGGTATTCCTGATCTTGCCCATCAGCTAATTAATTTTCTTTTTTTTTTTTTTTTAGAAGTATGTTACAAAACTTTAGAGAATATCGATGAATTTGCTATGGTGTTTTTATCCACAGACTCTACTATGCTTTAAGGAATCTTTTGGCTAAACAAAATTTCTGGCCTGTAATAAAAGCGATGAAAGAGAATACAGGCTTTTGAACTTCCAATCCTCTCCATGTCATGAGATTATGCATGAAGCACAGAAATTATTTCAAAACCAAACATTGTCTCTGTGTGTAATAGATGCAAAGCCAGAGCCCTTTGGCATTTTTAGCACTCATCAGCATTGCGGCCGGAGACTGCAAATCCTTCCACAAAATTCTGACAAACCTGATTACTAAAAAACTGTCAAATCTTCCCATGTCACGTGTAACCCAGCAATCAAATATGAGCCTACAACAGCTTATCTGATAAATCCTATTTCTCAACCTTATTACCAAAGGATAAACTGCTAAAACAAAACCCACCCTTTCTTTTTTTTCACTATTGCTCTGAGATTTTAGAATATGCAGTTTATCTATATTTATCTGAAAAGAAGTCATAAGCATGACTGGGGAGAAAAAGGGAATGGAGCAATTTTAAATATGAGGTTTAAAGAAACTACTTAGCAAACAAAACCCAATCCCTTAGAACTGGCTAAGTATAAAGTTCAGTGTCTTTGCTGTTTCCACCTTAGGTGCCTTCCTTCTCCTCTCTTTTCAGCCCCACCTGTGGCTCTTCTTGAATCTGTGGATTTGTTTAAGGGCCCATGCTTAAACTAAAGCTTCAACATGATTTAATATCATTAAATCAGACGTGATAATGATGAGTCAAGGCAGTGTCATGGAATCAAGACCCTTGAAAACAGTGTTAAATGAATGGCAAATGTTCTGCTAAGTGTTGTATTTAAATAAGCTTGCTTTTGTATTGCTTATGCCTCAGCACTTGTTTTTTGGGACTGGGCCTATTGGTGTTTGACTAACGTTTTACTAAGACAAACCATGTCCATGGAAACAATTTTGAAACGATAGGTGTTCAGGAAACCTGCTTGTAGATAAAAAGAGTGAGTCTTCAGGGACTGGAAGTATTTGTATACTCAGGCTAATCAGGGAGAAGGATATAGCTGCTGGAGAAAGGCAGAGATAAAGGTAAACAAACTCAAATAGTAGTTTTATTCAGGATCTTCCTTATAAACAGTCCCAGGTAAATCTTTAAAGTTATTATGAGAAATATTGCATTATTGCACAGTAAAGACACGATGCAGTTGCAATATTTCTTATTGCTAATCATCCATTAATACTTCTACCAAAGCTGAATCTTTGTTCCTTGTACAGAGCCTCTTGTTTTTTGAAAGAAGGTGAAGGACAATGCTGAAAATCTCATCTCAGGAAAACATTTTCCATTCTCTAATCATGTTAGGTTTATCCCCAAACAGTGTGCTGTATACATGAATTGGTAAATCATATTCATTGCTTATGCAAGGCACAATATATTCACCACATTACATTTAATAGATCAACGTTACAGTGATTGTTTTATTAACATTAACATTGTATTATTAATGTACAATATCAGTAGCTTCTTTATGCTAATAATGATTAATTGTACTTCTGTTTTGGAAAACAGCCTACCTCCAGTGATGTATTAGAATAACATTTGGTGCTAGCATACCTTCTGCAAGTCTTACAAATAATTTGGTATAACAGATAAGTATATGACAAAGTTAACCAGTCTTCTTAATCTCTTATCAGATTTCATAAGACCATTCTTTTGTAGAAGTCAATCATTATACATTTTTTTGCTGTTTTTCACTGAACAGTCAAATGTTAAATCAGGATCTCTCCTAGGTCTACTCCACATTAACTCCACTGGAGTTGCGCCGTGGTTTATTTAATCCAAATATTTCTGAAGTTCTGAAGTTCTGTGACTATATCTTGTTTAAAAGGAAGAGTGTGCAGAAATTTGTTGTAAAAATAATATATGTAATATGGAAATATTTTTAATAAGAATTTAATACTTAGTACATAATCAAGCAGGTTTCAGCCCTAGAAGAAGCCCAAACACCAGAAATTTAGTTTGGATTCTGTGAGATATGCAGAGAGAGTCAAAATAAGAATTATTAAATGCTCATCGTAGAATTAATCCATGAAACAGTGGGGAAAGGTTCATAAAAACTGTTCCTATTCTCAGAAGAACACTTCCATATTAATTTTATTTCCAAAATAGGTCACTCTTTGTTATTAAATAACTATTGCTCACTTGATTTCTTTTTTTAGAGGAAAACTACAAGGCTGACAAGAAACTTTTGACTGGAATGTGCTTTTAAATGAGACCTACTTCTTCTAGTTCTTTTCTACATCTTGTACTAGTTCCTCTTGTTGAATGTTCAAATTCAGGATGAGATTATGCCCTAATTTATTTCCTCTAGCTCTGGGTTGGTTGCAGAGCCTTTTTTTTCCCCACTATTTTCACTCTCATCACTTTTTCAAAAGGAGGTGGGATGAAAGGGTTGTATTTATGGCAGTCCTTTGTGATTTATGTTATATTTTTTAAACTGTGTTGTACGCTGGACCAGATCCATGGGCCCACACCTACAGACAAATTCAGGAACAAGAGAAGTCAAACCCCGTTGGCAAATGGACAACAACTACATTTGAGAGCATCTCAAGGGCAGGGGTTATTTTTTACCTAGCTTATTCACCAGTGATATAATAAAGATGCAAGAAATATTCAAAATATGGAGGAGAATGCAATGAGACCTAAAAAACTCACCGAGTTTGTATGTGAAAACATCAAAAGAGACTCGGATGGAGATTATCCAGATTGTGGAAAGAGTCGAGTCAATTCCTCTCTAAGGGACCCGCATGAGATGCCCGACCCGTCAGTCCCTACGCAGTCCCCGCTCCACAGCTACCCAACTGGCTACAGGCACTGTGACCCACCGGCACTGTCCCTTCACCCCTTTCCCCACCACCGCACCCCGAGAGGTGAAGATGTGCCTGCTCCGTCGTGGGTGCTTGGAGAGAGGCAGCCTCTCGTTAGGTTTCCTGATGAGGAGGAGGGAATTTATTGCAACGGGCCAGTTGTCCCTCTTCTGCTTGCCACAGCACAAGAGCACCCACTGTGAAGATGGCAACCATGGTAACAGTGGCTATACAGTTATATAGCTCACATTTCTGACAAATTGGCGGCAAAGTGCTTCCCATATCTCTCTTAAAAGTAGCAATTATGGTATCTCCTGCATTTTATCTTGCAATAAAACACCTGATTTTAGAAGTTTTTAGGAAATATCAATACACAGTAGTTGCCACTTGGTGTTTGTTGGCCTCATAAACCCTGTTATTATTCATTTTTGTTTTGCATAACTGCATGCCAATTAATTTTCTGTTAAACTAACTTACCTATGCAGGAACACACAGTCCCCAACTGAGTAATACATGTTTGCTTCCCCTTCTCATTTTCTTCCCCAAATGAGCTGCAGGCATTTAAATACCCACTATAACTGTAAATCTCCAAAGCTGTCTAGGAGAGGTGGTCTGTAGATATGAGGATGCAATCCGAAATTTCTCCTAAATGCACTGGGATTGAGCCATGGAGATGAATTCTTGCAAAGCACTCATGTTTGAAAGGGAAGCTCAACTATACTGCTTTTGATATACTGGGTTTAATCCTCCAGGTTTTGTCTTACTTCCTAGTGTTGTCAGGTCAACTTTAGAAATAGGTGACATATCAAGTTATGAACAAGGACCTATTTTCCTAGACCTCTGCCAGCTAGAGGTGATTGCAGGGTATACATATGGTAGCTTTTCTGTGCTTGGTATAACCTATACCTGGACGAAAGTATTTATTGTATGCGGTATCTTAGGAAGTATATGGCCCTTGAGACAAGTGAACTGGCGTTACTGCTAGAATAAGTTATGTTACAGCTAAATAATGTTACAACCCAAAGAAGATCATTGTGGTACAAGAAGCGGTGGGAAAAGGTTTAAAGGGAACTTTTCTTTCCCAAAGGCTCTATGTTTCTTCACCTTCCATCCTTACAATCTAAAAATGTTATCTCTATTACCTCAACAATCTTTTTTTAAGACTTTACAGGTTATTTCCGTGTGCATGTACATTTAGGTGGCTTTTTTCCTCTTTGCTTTTATGTGTGTGTGAAAAACGAATAAAAGCTAGGTGATAAAAGAAAAGATATTTCATTAATAAAACCTTTTCAGATCTTTACTTTATTAACCACTAGTACCACTAGTCAGGGAAAAAAAAATAATCCTTCACAGTCAGAATTCCCAAGTGGATTCTCTTAGACAGCAAAAAAGGGTAAAAAACAGCTGCATTAAAAAAATATGGAAAGTAGCAATCTACTGCCTTCATTGCTTCATGATTATGTTACTTACATTTATCTGACGAAAACAAATACTTGCTATAAATGTAAAACAACATGATCTGAAGCAAAAGTACTGGTAGCCTGGCACACAATTGAACCATTTACATCAAATAGATTGCAGTTATTGCTAACGTACCCTGTTTTCCCGTCATATTTTGTATCTTTGTGAATAACCATGCACTAAAGAACTGTACACAAATGCTTCATTTAGGAACTTCTGATTTGTCATGAATGCTCTACAGCCATCAAGTGAATTGCTGAATATTAAAAAAACTTCTGCTGTTTCATCTAAGTATGAAGAAGAATGACATATTTTATAGGATCAAATAATCACGTCCTTTTTCCTATATTCCTCTTTTTGGAACCTAAAAGCCAATTTCACAGTAAGAAATATTCGTCTAAGTTTCCTACTCTGCATTTGTCAGATAAATTTTTATTATCATCTTCATTTACATATACATGATATTTGGCACTAACACACAGGAAGACAAGAAGCCATCTTTCAACTTGCGAACCCTGCAGTAAATTCTATTTTTGGACAATTTCTGAGCTCACCTGAAGCCCTGTCGAGGCTGTTTAGCAGAACATTCTCATACACACTTGGCAACTCTCCTGCAAAATCAGTCTTCTCTTTGCATCTACAGGGGAGCTCTTTAAGGGTGTAGGGGGAACTCCTAAAAATATTAATTGAATATTCTTAAAAGGAAGAAAGATCCCAAAGGTTTGATGGTTCCATGAGCCAAAGGATATGTTTCAGATGAGATGGTTAAAGTGGCAGGGTGACATGATGTCTATAGTTAATCAAATACAGGCATGAATGGCCATGGTATTTGGGGATACTGTTTCTGAAGAAAATGACCCCAAGTTGGCTAGGACTCAGACTTGGACTTCAACTGATGCTCCTTCCTGGAGCATAGGATTTGATTTTAGATGGACTGGGAGTGTTATGATGACAGTTCTCATCATGGTAGTTGGTAATTTCTATTTCTGGTCCAGGCTGGAAGTCTGAAGTGAAGAACCATGGGAAAAATATCATGAGGAAAAGATTTTGGTGCTTCAAAAGTGAAGATTATGTTGAGGCTCAAAAGGATGAAGGTAAGTGTTTGCACCAGAATGGATAAATTAGTCTACATGCTTCAAGTATCCCTGTTTTATAAACAATGATTAAATTAGAGTAAGGAATTAAACCCAGTACTGTTTGATTTCTCTTGCTAGTTAGTTTTTCTTAATAGAGGACATTAGACATCTACGATGATGGTCTCTGACCCTTTGTACCAACCATAAAGAAAAAAAAAATTACAATGTTTGCTTCAACAGTGTTACTGAAGTTTAACACATACATTCTAGACACCTCATTTCCCCAAAAACAGGAGTTGATTTTCCACTAACTGAGATAATTTTCTAGGTCTCAGTGGAGACACTCCTTATTCATATAGCTGTGAAAAAGGAAGGTCCATAATGTTTGCAATGAACTTTGCTTCTTCCTTGAAGATAAAACAACCAGAATTACATTTGCAGCAGGAATAACCATGGCCTCTATTCTATTGATTTTCTATGCTATTGCAGATCTGGATTATTGTCTGTTCCTGCCCAGCTGGAGGTGTTCTGTGAATTTCTGAGATTTAACTATTTATTGTTTTTTCAGTAATTTCTCAACGTTTCTGAGTTTTTCAACCTGCCTAATCCTTAGACGATCTACACCTATGGGAAATAAAATTTTTAAAGCTGCCAAAAGCCAAAGTATTTTTAGAGAGGGCATTATGTATTGATTATTGCCAAATCTCAGTGGACTAAGACACTATGTTATTGTCAGCAATTTTATTGCTGTCATTGCTTTTTCTTGTTTTTTTTTCCTTTAATAGTTACGAGTGTCTCTAATGTATTTTAGACAAAACTGTTCCACCAGCTAGAAGATGCTGAGAACTTTTCATAAGAACCATATCTAGCTTTAAGAGACAGAAAAATGAATATACTTGCTGCATTTCTATCACGCATTGTCAGTCCATAAGCAAAAAAAGAAGAAATGTTGTTTCTGTTTGTTTTGATGAGCAAAGGGAATAATCTCATTCTTTTCTTGATCTAGCTATCCCTTTGCAGACTATGGATATCTTATATATAATGTAAAAACGTTACAGAAATTGAAATGTGTGAAGGGTAGACAGAAACAAATCTATTGGGATGCATAGAAACAGGAATTCATCAGGGGAATTGGGCCCAGAACGCACACAGATAATTTGTGAATGACGAAGATTCTGCCCATCTGGAAAATTTTATAAAAAGTTCAGCTTGATGCATTGTCTGAGAGGCAAAGCCCTCCTTGCTTCTGTTATCCTCACTCTGCAGCTTGGTAAATATTTACCCTCTTAAAACAACCTTGCACAGAGCACAAAGTCGAAAAGAGAGGCTTTGGCTCTTGGACCCAAACTGTTTATGGTCATGTTGGAGCCAACAGGAGTGATGCAGGACTGGTGATAACCACAAACCACAGAATAAATAAATTAAAAATTCTGAGAATAGTCTACCTGTTCTGCACATAGTGATGCATCTTAGTGGCTAGCAGAATTTTATTTCTGTATTTGTCTTTGATAAACAGCTTTTTATCTCTCCTGCTTTAGCTTATTCAAAAAAGAAAATAGTGTCAAGAGATTTTCCCCTTTTCTCATGACATAATTTGGCATACTCCCTGACATTAAGCAGACCTTTTTTTCAGATACCGATAGCACATTTCTGTTCCCAAACAGACCCAGATAACCAAGGCCACTGCCGGCGAGAGGCTTATCTGTGGTGTTTCTGTCAGAAAATAGGCAGTGTAACACAGGTCAAGTAAGCTGGGGCTTGAGCGAGAGAAAGTGAAAATTAACTGAAAAGCCCAACTTACAAGACCTCAAATAATGAACTTGTGCAACTTTCTGTTCTCTCTGATGTTAATATTCAGGAGGCTCAGGCTAGCCTGAACCTGATGTATTTAAGCTGTGCATAGGGTACTCCTCCCTGCAGGCATGCTAAATAATATTTTTATTTCTTCCGCTCCTCTCTTATGGGTCAGACTGAAGTAGGGGCAGTGTCGGTGGGGATGGTGTGACAGTTCAGACAGGAACCTCAGGATCCCCAGATTTCCTCCTGCATTTTGAGACGTGCCATTCCTGTGTCTTGATGTCCCTTGTAAAACATGCTGGGATGGAGGGAGGGCACTGAAGGAGTCCCCCGGACAGACGGAGCGGAGCAGGAACGCTGCAGCTGCTTTCCATCGGCACGTGGAGGGAGCAGAAACCACTCCCGAAATAAGGTGTGGAGATAACTGATCTCCACTTGAAAGGACTTTAAGAAAACATGCAACTGCTCAAGTTACTGGGATCAGTGGGTGACAGTAGAACAGCCCCTCAGCCTCTCATCTGCACAAAGCAAACACTCTGGAAAACACGCTGGGCTGCTACCCAGGTACAACCATTATCGACATTAGGGGTCTTTTCTCAGAAAGTGTTTCTTCTTCTCCTCTTCTTTGGTGTTTCCTATTGCTTAAGTGAGAGGAAGCATAGAATGGGAGTTGGAGCTATACAAACTCCAGGGACGTTTTTGCATTTTATCAGCCTGTTTGCTTATCTTCACTTGCTCTGGAGAGTACCTTTCAAATGATCTCTGCAAAGTCAAAACCTAACATTGTCATCATGCTCATCCTTTAAAATAATGCAGATTGTTTTAGCAAACTTCTAAGCAAAATCTAAAGTCTTTCATAAATTCTACATACCCAGAGAGCAGTTACAGAGCACATAATATGGATCACATTGTGAGTAACATAGCTAAACTCCTCCTAACATACAGCACAGGTCAGCAGAACAAATCTGCAGTTAATTTAATAAGCAGAATTCTCCCTTCTGCATTTGTTACACACAAACTCTTCTTTGTACAAATAACTTTTTTTTTTTTGCCTTTGCTTGTGTTATTCCCAGTGGCTATTTTTTAGTGTCATTTTGCCATTTCTTACAGGTTTCTTTGTACTGTAATTATGCCAGTCTGTTTCCCAAATATACATTTTTGGTACTGAAATACAAAGGTTAGACTGCATGAAGAAAGGTAGAATAATTTTCACAGAATTATTTCAGTTACTTCAGAGACTGTACATAATGTTTTTACAACTTTCCATAGATTTTCCTTCTCCCTATACTTGCACATAACTGGTAGTCACTCAGACAGTAAGACGTCCTGACTATTGCAGTGTAGGAAAAGAAACTGCTGCACCTATATCTATTATGAGCACATAGTGCAGTCTACATAGATATTTTACATGAGACAAATGGTTATTGTCAAAGAGACTGGTAATATCTTGCTTGAACATTTTCAAGCTGGCTCTAGGACTGTATATGCAATGCTAGCAGTGATGGAGTGGGTACAATATTCTTACAGTAGCATAGCTCCCTGCAGACGTCAGTAGGTTTTATCAGGCTCAGAGGGAATGTCTGACTGTTTATTGCACTGGTGAAGTTCTCCTGCTCTGAAAAGCTCAGAGCAGATTAGGCTTTTAAAAAGCATTGACTCTTTAATTTTATATTTTAATGTTTTTTGACTAGGAATGGGTCTGAACTTTTTGCAAATTTTTATCAGAAACAAACAAACATGCAAAATATTTCCCAGAGATTGCTCTATGGTTTATGATTTTGTATAATTTCAGGTTTGAAACATGTAAACAACACGACTAGGCAACATGTCAATTGCCATAGAAGATAAAACTCCAAGAACTAAGTTTCTAAAATTCCAAGCAGGCTTTGGGACGGGGTGGTAATAGTTAAACATATAAACTCCAGCTCTCTTAAGGTAAACAACAGAAATCCACTGAGGCTGGCTGCAACAAGGTACTGGATGGATATTCAGAGATATCTACTTTAAAATATTTGTTCATCAGTATGGGAGGCCAGCTTTCTTGCATTAGCTTGAAACTCTCCCTCCAGCAAGGTTATAGAGTGGCATTATAATTTCATAATAAGATGTAGTGAGGCATAGGATGAGCACAGTCTTCCTGATGATATGTATAAGACTATTCTGAACTAAAGGCACAAGGAGGTGCCTCACATTAAACGATGGGAAATTACACAGCCCGTTTAAA
Source organism: Haliaeetus leucocephalus (assembly GCF_000737465.1). Classification (NCBI taxonomy): domain Eukaryota; kingdom Metazoa; phylum Chordata; class Aves; order Accipitriformes; family Accipitridae; genus Haliaeetus; species Haliaeetus leucocephalus. The sequence continues at coordinate 164,315 of NW_010972798.1, forward strand.
ATATTGACTCAGAACTTTATGCAGCAAAGTGCTTCAGCTTAAGTCTATCCTTTTTCAGCAAAGCACTTATTTTTGTGGGTAGCTTTAAGCACCGACATAAGTCAGTTGATTTTAATAGGGCTCTGCTGCATAGACACAGCTTGTTGAAACTAAACCCAGAAAAACAGTTTAGCAAGGGCCATCCAGTTTTCCTGGCAGAGGCCAGGAGACATTAGCTCTTACATTAGCTCCCCTCTCTTGACACTCTGAAGCAGAGACGAGATTTTGCTCCCTGCCAGCACAGCACCTTTGCCTTTCTCCGAACCCTCGGCTCATTTGCTGGCTGAGGGACCGGTCTGTCACTGTGCCAGGCTGGGGAGGAGATGCTTCTACCAGAGCAGCTTCACTCTGGTACGTGACCCAGGGCAATGGCATTTCTGCTATTCCCTTCCGTTTCCCGCTTGCATCTACCCCAGCATAACTCTTCTCACCACTCCTCAGAGCACGACAGAGACAGTAATCAGCTACCTGACTCCATTTCCTTCCAGGCACCTGCTTGCTTGAAAATTATCAAGGGCAGCAAGCACTGCGACAGGATTAGAAGGATAACAAGCTAAAACCTTACCCTGCCAGATCTGCAAGGATGGTTATGAAGGAACTAGAGGGACTTAAAGTCCAAAAATTCCGTACCACATACGATCCAGGATTGCAGTAATCCTGTTGATGGCAATTTACTTACACACATGCAAAGATAAAAAAGAGGAACGAAATCCATATTCTTAAGTCTACTGTTATGCAACTGTGATTTCCCATCTCAGTATTCATCACAGTGTTGAAGCCATAGCAAAGCAGGTAATGTCCACAGGATCGCCAGTGAACACACTGGACTTTGCAGTGTCACACATCACCATTCGTGAGATTGGAAGAAGTACGGAGGAGAGGGTGTGTCATCCTGCGATGAGGTTTTCTACCAAACCGCTGCTCCTAACACCAACCCTGCAGGAGCAAGCTGAAGCTGCTGAGATCTCTCTGGTTTATAAGGCCCTTGTGCAGTAGTTAATCTTGTCTTATAATATATTACTGATATTTTCCTAAAGGAGGGGGATTCACCATTTCTAATTATAAGAAGCTGCTAGAAAATAAATGAAACCAATAAGTAATAAAAGACAGATCTCAAGAGCATTGAATCCAGATTATCCATCGCAGATGTGAACTGGAGGCAGCTAATGGCAAAAGACTTTGGTCTCTAACTTCTCAATTGAAATACTATGGCTGAGTTGGTGGCTGTATTATAACACTATTTACAGACACTGTGTGAAATCACAGGCATAATAAACCCAGAGAAAGTGCTAGCGAAATTGAGAGGGAAATTCGCACTTCATTGAATTCAGTGTCAACTTCCATTAAATTCAAAGGGACATGAGAGTCTTCACGGGGTTACTGAGCATCTGTAAACATTTCCAAGTATGCCCCAAGTTACAGGTTTATTTTTCGGTTCAAAGAAATTGGCCAGGCAAAGGTACGTTTATTTCTTATTCTAGAAATAGGAGACCAAAGAAGAATGAGACAAGAGGCTTGATAAGAGAGCAAAGATATTTAAAAAATTGATCCAAATCTTATGATATTTGGGGTGCTGCACAGTTTGGGAACCCCACTGGATATGGGGAACCTAATCTGATATGACATGCTCAAGCACGGCCACCTGGATCCAGTTGCCGAGGACTGTGTCCAGACAGCTTTTGATTATGTCCAAGGATGGAGACACCCCAGCCTCCCTGGGCAACCGGTTCCAGTGCTCGGTCACCCTCACAGTAAAAAAGTGTTTCCTGATGTTCCCGTGCTTCAGTTTTTGCCCATTGCTTCTTGTCCTGTCACTGGGCACCACTGGAAAGAGCCTCGCTCCATACTCTTTGCACCCTCCCTTCAGGTATTTATATACATTAATAAGATCCCACTTCAGCCTTCTCTTCTCCAGCCCAAGCTCTTTTTGGAGAATGCTTCCTCTTATCTGTCTTCGTCAAAAGGCAAAATAGCAGCTAATCTCAAGGTAGGGACAGCAAGATCGCTGGATCTTATATTAATGAATTAGAAGATTGAAATGAGAAAAAAACCCACTGTGATAAGTTTAGAGAGCTCTTGTTCAAATAAAGCTTCTTGCTTAAATAGCACAGGAAGAAAAGAAGAGCGGAAGGATATCTAAACATTTCAGTGATAAACAATATTTAAAGTCTGTGCCTCTCCCAGCTGTAACAGGAGAGGCAATCCTGTATGCTACAAACATGAAGTTGGCACCTCACTCTTTTATAAATCTTCCTGTGGTGAAGGTTACAGTCAACAAAGCATTGCAATTCTTGGGCATGTGTGACATGCTATTACTTGTGCATTCATCTTAGTTATAAATACATGCTTAATTGTTTTGGAATTTGTGTGTGTGTGTGTGTGTGTCAAAGCATAACTTGTACATTGACTTCTGCTGAAAGGGTCATTGACTTCTGTTGAAGAAGTGGGGGCAGGCTCAGGTCCTAAATTAGGGTTCACTTTAAAGCCTACAAACTTCAACTGAAAGGCTTTTCTTGACTTCAATCACCTCTAGATGAGGTTTCTAGTGCAAAAAATTTAACCTATTTGCAGCAAAAAATCTTAGAGAATTAAATCAAAGGATGACTGAAAATCAAATCATAAAGTTTTCTTGAAAACTTGGCTTTTAATTGTTATTCAGAGCTAAAAGTGCAAACACAAAAGCTGGGATAAGATCTACTAGCCTGAAGATTTAATATTTATAACCAACTTGGAGTGGTAGGAAAGGCAAAATGATATTTGTTAAGAAATGGACTGCAGCTGAATTCTGTGTATGGGAACATCTTAGTTGGCAACCACTATCAAAAATCACCTTGTCTTTTTTTTTACTGATAAAGCAAAACAATACAGAGGAATTCTGCAGATTACTTAAGGTTCCACAGCACTGAATAACAGTCTAGGCAACATGGAGAGGAAAAGCAAGAACAGAAAGGAAAGGGGAAAAAATACATGAGTAACTGAAAACTACCTGATGCAATTTTCTAGAGGGATACAAGAGGAAAATAGAGAGATTACTTAGTTATTAGTGAGAGATATTAATTAATGACAAAGGAAAATGACCTAAGTGTTTTGGTTACGTGAATTTGAATTGAAACTGGAGATTAAAAAGTATCACAATCAGGTGAACTGTGGATTCTGCTGTAGAAAAAAAAAATGTAAGTGTTCATATTATGTAGCTTGCTGGATTTTAATAATCTAAATATTGACTGGGATAAGTATTACACACACACATAAAAAGAGAGGCTATTTGACTAGAGGAAATGGTACTTCTCTTTGAAGACTTTCTTGATTAATGAATTTCTTCCCTTACTACTGTACATTTCAGGTTAGTCACAAATCCGGGTCTGAAGTTCAGCAGCTGTTTAATCTGGTTGTTGGCGATGTTGCTTCTCTGATTGGAATACTTGATGAGACTGAGTTCCACCAAAGGAAGCAGCAAAAAGTTTTCCTTCATAATGCAGGTGGTAGTGAAGAAAAACTACATTGTCAGCAGTTCTGAGCACCTTTCTGGTTGTGTTTGGCAAATCTGAGATCTACAATCAATCAATGAACTGAGCTTCTCCATATAGTATGGAGTTATAGTGTGTCTCAGAAGAAGCTAAGATATCTGGCTAGGGGACTATAAAGTGAAGTCAAGCAGATAAGTCCTGATTCCCAAACAATGAATGAGAACTTCCATAATTCAAACAGAAATACCCTTGGAGCAGTACACGTATTTATTGCAATTCATTTCTTTACATTTTATTTTACAAATCCTCCATTACTTGCTTCAGTTACAGTGAAATGGCCTACTGTATTTCAAGATATTTCAAGCTGATCTTGTACTTCACTTTTCTATGTCAAGAAATATTCAGACAATTGAACAATCAGATTACTGAAAAGCTGTTAAGTGCTTTGTGATGCAAGGAAGTGTGAGCTATTTAAGAACTAATGTGAAAAATGGCAACTTATATGCTATCAGGTAGGTCTAAAAGGGAAAAAAGGAAGAATAAGTCAACATGATTAGACAGGACTGTATTCAATAAGCACACTTTTGTTTTGAAATTGTGAGAGAAGAATGCTATTTCTTAGGAGATTTTCTTTTGGATTGTAGAGGAAGATACTTCTACTCTGTAACATGTATTTTGCCCCTGCAGTCCCCATAGTTTGTAAGAGTAATCTGATTGAAAACAATTGGCTGCACAGAAATAAGAATTTTTTTTTACACTGGAGAAGCTAAAATGAATCCCCTATACTAAAAATTGCAAAGATTATTTGTGCAAGAAAAGAAGTGTTCAATCAATCATTTTAAAAGCAGAAACCAGGTCAAAAAGAAAAATGTTTCATTAATGATAACTATTTGGCAACTCTGAAGAGGTTTCTCTGGAACGAGAAGTTGTGAGTTCATTTGAGTGGACGCACCACAAAACCATTACTTTAAACGACTAGTAACTTTGGCCAAAGGACTAAGTGAGCATTTGCAACTAAGTGCCACATAATTGAATAAAACTTAGAATCATAGAGTCTGTGTTTTGCTGTGCTTTATCGATTGAGATTTCCCAAGCCCTCAGTACTGAACTAAAACTACTCACTCTGAGGTTAAAAAGCTAGGCAAATATTAACGGATGAATTCCCACACCACCAATAGGCAAACTGAGATGCAGGAGGTTTAAAGGAGTGTGTCCTTCTTTTGCACAAACTTTGAAGAGACCCAGCTTGCACTGTTTCTTTCTTGCATGAAGCAGGAAGGAAGAACCACTGCCGACCATTCTGAGTTTGCATGCTTTTATCTGCAAGGTTTGCAGAATGGATAATTTAAATGGGGGGAGAAAAAAAAGCAACTTCACTGTAAAACCACAGCACTGCACTGCACAAGGTGTATGTGAGTGAGCAGCTTCTAAACTGATCCATGGGATGTCCCAGTGGGAATAGTGGGTCTGGGTCAGCCAGGAGGAGGAGGAAGGACTCTGACATGACCCCCCTCCTCTTTGCTCCAAGACCCCGGGTTGGCCCAATTGCCTGACCTGCCCAGAGGGAAACCGTCCACCACTGATCCCCAAAGGGCAGCCAGCAGCACTGGTTTGTATCCCAAACTGGTGCGTGTTGAGTGTAAATCCCTTCTTCATGCTGCCCCACTTTCCCTCACAAGCAGATACTGCAGTGCTGCCTCAAACACAGTTATATAGCTGCCTTTAGTGCAGTGTCAGAGAATGCCTGGTAGAATAAGTGACTGGTTTTAATTCTTATAGGTTATCCTGATCACAGTAAATGAATGAAATCCAGCTTTCAAACACCAAGGCTGTGTTCCAGCTGCCAAATTTTCACTTCCCAGTCTCAGAGATGACCCCCTCCCATAGCACCATCATTTCTGCACTGTACGAGTTAACAGCCTGAGGTTATCTTCCCAAAATTCTACCATTCTAAAACATATTTAGGTTGCACTGAAAGTCTACATCTGTCTTCGAAAGGACTAGGAAATTGGCAATGCAGAAAATTCAGTAATTCGTGAGTCATGTGCTCATAAAGCGAGAAAAGCCTTATATCAGAAAATACTTTTTTAATAATATATATCGAAAACATAGCAGAAACTGTGTTTTTAATAGAGACTCCAGGATGGAAATACAATCAATGTTTACTAACATTTGAAAAAAATCTAAGAGTTTATGGTAATTGACGATGGAGTGCCAAAGAATTTCCCAGAGATGAGTGCCCATTTCCATCAAAATTTAAGTCAATGACAAACTATTGAGACATTTTCATGAACTCCAAAGGATTGAAAGGAAAGTGTAATGATACTTTTAATTATAGCATTTTCTATCAATATATATATTTACAGAAGTAGATATACCCTACAGAAATATGGTAAGTATTTGTATGAAGAAAAGTGAAGAGGTTCAGAAAAAATGCACATTCTACAGAAAATAGGGAATATGGGCACTGTAATTAATGGATCAAATTGCCAAGGAATTGCAAAGAGGATCAGAGGGTAAAAAGATAATTAGCTGATCAAAGGGTAAGAAGCCAAGTGTTGAAATAAAGTGGTAGTAACACAGACAGCTAAAGAGGAATTATTGACCAATAATTGTATTGCTTTAGGCAATGTATGCTTTGCTAGAACCATTATTAACAAGGTTTTTAATGGACTAGTCTATTTTCATAAATGCGGGGTTATGAATGTCAAATGCCATGAATTCATTGTAGAGCCAGAGTGCACTACCAGTAACCTAGATTTTAGGAGTTTGTAACAGTAATACCAACGGGAAATAGAAGGAATTCAGGCTGCAGTGGCTGATTACATGGTCAAGGGAGCTTCCTTTGAATATAGATGTAACACAGAGTGTGATTTTCAGAGATTTGGCATAAAGCTTGTTCTTATATCAACATAAATTGCATAGTTTATTCTGGAGTGGGTGACATCTTGGGCTAAAGCCTCTGTGAATCCTCTCCATTGCTCAGAGTGAGTTTTAATCCCAGGGTTATTCAAGAGGGTTCAAAAGTCTGCCAACAGAAGACCATTTATTTTCATGCTACAGCACACCTGCCTCACCAGTAACGAGGCTAGATTGAATGAGTGAAAAGCTAATGGGGATCCAGCGGGTTCCAATTGTCCCCTGAAGTACTGTCTCACCAAAAGAGCGAGACCTTGTCCTAAGTGGAGTTTTCAGTTTTCATCAGACCCCTGGGCTACAGACATCGGGTCCTGCTATGGCCAACACCATGGAATGTGGTTAGCCAGAGGTTAACTAGGTGGAGAGAGCAGGTAAGACCCTGTTTGTGTTCTGTGTTTACTGACTTCAGCACAAAGCTTTGTAAGAAACCTCATGCATTACCACTGCTTGAGGTAGCTAAAGTCATTAATCTGGCATTTTTGTGCCCTGGGATAGGAAAGAAAATTCAATGAGACTTTCTTTATCGCTTTCTTTGCTCCAAAGTGTTGTCAAATTGCATTGCTCAGACCCAATCCAGCTGTTTCTTGGAGTAAGAGTAGAGACTTGAAGGCTGAGTTTTGACTAAGATCCCTCTTCGCAGTTCTAGACCTACAGAGGATAGTCACAGGCTTGGGAGCTCCTGTAGTGGTTAGTTGTCAATACTCCTCTCTAGGAAGGAGTTCTTGGCTATACTGATCTTTGCATTTTTAATAATACATCACTATCTGAGTGTGGATAAGGATGGGAACTGCTACAGTGGATCCTATTTATGGTACAATTAAAGTAATCTGTTGAGAGCCTTGATGAAGGAGTAGAGGACCCTCAAGTGAGCTGAAAGCACACTGCCAGTTTTGCCAGGGATTAGCAGAGGATAATTTTGGTTTCTGCTTCCATTTTTCAGAGTCCATCCATTAGTAAAATAATAGAAACATGTAAAACATAAAGTAAATGAATTGGTGGCATTTTTAGTTAGCATCTAATGGATTTTCCTCTGCAAAGAGGAGTATATAAATACAGTTTGTCCACAGTTTTACTCTCCCATTTAGCTTGTCATTAAGAGAAGAAAAAAAAAAGTATGTTCTGAGGTGTGGAATTTTTTTCTTAACTAGTAAACATCTCCTAGATTACTAAGTGATAGGGAAGATTGAAAATGTCAGTCAAAGGAGCTCTTATGCTTCTGCTGAAGGCAATGACAAAGCTTTAATTAACTGAAAGTTACCCAATGATCTAAAAGAGTGCTGAGGTCATTCCCAAAACCAGATGCAATATAAAAGTCTTGAATGGAGGCAACCATGTGTACATAAGTATATACTTGCAGTTTTGGTTTGTAATAATATTTCCTGGAACCAGAATTATACCTGCAGTGAGAGCTACAAGATCAAGCTCTTTTAGAGAGCAGAGGTGGGGAAAACTCGAACTATCCAAATCACTGTAGCACTGAAAACAAAACATGAAATGGGATGAACTTCTAGATTAAAAAAAAAAAAAGTTGAAAGATAACAAAGCAATATTTTTCTGCAATTCTAACTCCTAATTTAAATAAAAGTTAAATATACTTGCTTTAACTCAGCAAAAATGAGGCAGGGTTAATGTTATTTAATGACTGATGTAACTTCAGCTAGCACTATCTATAAAATTTGTGCTCTGTAATTACCGAGTGGGAAAAGTTTTAATATTTCAGAAGTATCACTTCGGATGTGTAATTCCAGCTGGTTCTCACAGTCCTAAATAAGGTCCATGTGAATTACTTTCTAAACAATTGTTGATAAATGATCAGTCACATCTCTTGCTGCTTTTTCTGGGTTAATACCCTAATTGTCTCACACATGAGACAATAAAATAAGATTAATCTAAAACCTCAGTTGAAATGTATCTATTTTATAAGAAATGGTGCTGCATAGCCTGTAATAGGGAGAGGATGATGAGGTACCCTGAAGTGATTAGACATGCTGCAAGAGTGAATTTAATTTGGAAGATTGAGAGGTGTGGAGATAACTGCTTTCTGCCTACACACTTTTACCACTGCTCAGTATAACTGAGGACTTATAAATACTTTATAAATTAAAGAAATTAACCACAGCACTCCCAAACCGTGAGAACCACCTACACCATTTGTACGTTGTTCTATTAATAGTGGCTAAAACATTAGCTCCTGCAACCATGGCATATATTAAAATGGAGCAGAATTGAAAAGATCAGAAGCTGGTGTTCTTTTCCAGGCAAATATGTGGATTTGGAGGGCCTAGATAATTTTCAGTTTTTAAAAAATGGTAATGTCCTGGCTACCTCCAGATCCCTGACCAGAATGACAGTATTCTTAAAAAGTTGATGATATATGTAATGACCAGATTCAGTAAATTCCAAAAGACAGACCCCCACAGCCTCTGTACATGTCCTCAAGCTACTGTGATGCTATCAGGAAGGAAACTTTTTCATTGTTCACTTTTGTGTAACAGATCCTGTGCTGGAATTAAGCTTCATTTTTCCTCCTAATTCTCCCCAAAATAACTTAAATAGTTATGTGTCTTAGCCCCCTTCACCCCCCCAGCCCAGCACTTCTGATTGCAACATGCCTAGAAGCCTTATTTAATCTCACCTGCAATCCAATTAAAAGCCTCTCAAAAATTCACACCTGCCCTAATTGTAGATTCACATCACTGCTTTGTAGTCATTAAGTCTATGAGTTAACGTTTTTATGAGTGCAACTAATCTAGTTTATCAACAAAATGCTGGAAGGTTTACGTGCTAAAACAAGATAATCAGTATTCATGCTTCAAGATTTCAGCAGGGGTCAGGAAGGAATTATCTTGTCTTATGAAGCATTTCAAAATGGCTAATTATGTTTGTTCATAAAATTTGGTCCTAAAACAATTGAAATCAGAGTAAAAGCTTTTGAACTTTTAACTGTGAATGACTAATTTAGCTGAGGTGTTGATTTATATCAGAAAGTCCTGTGATCATTTTATTCTTCAGTAAAGACCAAAAAGATACACTTTGAAAGCATACAAAACCAATAACATATAAGCCTCCATCTCCATGTTGCTTGCACAGGTTGGAAATATACTGTTGAGAGGCAATTGCTGATGAAACTCTATTTCTATGTATGTATGTGTGCATGGATGCATATTCTCTAAGACACATGATTTTAAAGCAGTGGTCCTCTTGGCTCACAGAACTGGGTCAAGGTTGTTAAATATTAACCATGTGCACACAGTTTCCAAGCACCTCTTATAGATCCCAAATATACAGTATTCAAATAGTCTAAAATTTTCTATTTTGCTAGAGATTTTTTTTTAAAAAGAAGTTTTTTCACCCTCATACTGCAGCAATCATCTAGCAATAGAAAACTCATCTAGAACCTTAGACAGATGAGGACAAATAAAAACAGAGCAATGAGAAAGAGAGAAATACTTGTAATTCAGCCAGGAACTTTTTTTTTTTTTCCTAATGGATTCTTGCTCCCAATCCACCCAGAGTAAATCAACAGGCGTGTGGCATGTACTACAGATGGATCAGCCATGGTAAACACATACAGCTGCACAAATCTGTTACACAGGTGCTTGGTTTTAGACCCTGTGGCTAGCCAAGAGCAGTCAGAATTTTTGGCAAATGCCCGTAGTTCCACAGATTGGAAGAGAAAAGACAGTGAGAAAGTAGTCAGCTGGCACTAGCACTTTCCATAGCAGCCCCCAAGCCTGAGCCAAACCTGCCTGTCTCATTCTTCACCCCATATTCTGAATCACTGTCAAATTCCTAAACCTATTTTGCCAATTCAGTGGGAGGTTTTTTTGGCTGGAGTTACTGGAACAGAGACACTGGGATACTTAGTACCTCTGTGTACAGTATTAAGCCCTTCAATTGTTGATTGTTCTGGGGCAAAAGTGTTTGTGTGGGAGTTTTATGGGGTTTTTAGTTTGGTTTTGGATTTTTTTCCCCCCTTTGTCCTTGTCTCTGTTTTTTTTTTTTTTTTTCTTTTTTCCCCTCCTTCCTCCTTGTCTCTCTGGGGGGTGGTATCCCCTTCAGCTTTGTCTTTTTGTTTTGTCTTTTTTTTTTTTTTTTTCCCCTTTGGCCCTGTCTCTGGGGTCACCCCCCCCCCCCTTCGGCCTACTCTCCTTGGGGGTGTCTTTTTCCCCTTTGGCCTTGTCTCTTTGTGTGTTTGGGGTTCCCCCCCCCCATGGCCTTGTTTCTCTGTTTTGGGGGGTGTTTGTGTTCCCCTTCGGCCTAGTCTCCTTGCTTCCCCCCCCTTCGGCCTAGTCTCTTTGGGTGGGGT
>NW_010972798.1:175444-345469 GCF_000737465.1 Haliaeetus leucocephalus
TTTTTCCCTTCGACCTTGCCTCCTTGTTTTTTTTTTTTTTTTCCCCCTTTGGCCTCATCTCTTCCTTGCCCCCCATTTCTTCCCTGCAACTGGAAGGCTGCTCTTTGCTAGCTGGGTACGCTGCAGGTGGAACTGAAGTACAGTGACATTTTTTTATGTCCCTCTAAATAGCTGCTGCTGATGTTGCAGAACTGGTGCTGAGCCAGTAGAAATGCATGAACCATAATCAAGCCTGAGAAGACAACGTTATGATGTTGACAGAGACAAATATATAGCTCTCCGCTGTTAATGTTACGTTCAGATTAATCTATGTGATATCTGCATATGACAATGGGCCGAATCGCTTGCTGATGATCTGTTGTGATAGGAACATTAGAGAGGCCTACAGAGGTCATATTAAGCTTATATATAATGAAATACATGTACATTTTCCTGAAAGTTCCATCAGTTTTTCATAATCTAAGATAATTTTCTCTCTAAAACTCTACTTAATAATAAAAAAAGGACTTATATTCCTTATGTTGCAAGGATAACTTTCTAGCTATAAGCTGACAGAGATTTGCCTCTGCTCCGTGCTATTAAGAGATGCATATGAGTTGTCCGTTCATGAAGATCTTAACTGGGCATGTATAGCCATGTGTTTATAGAGCAGTAATCTCTGCTCTATAAATAGCCTGAGCCTGTAGTGATCAAAGAGGGCCAAAAAGCCAGGCTTCCACTTAAACAGAAATTTGGCTTTAACAGTCTGATAAACCTAGAGTGATGGCCAGGGCATAGGACAGCAAGCACCCGTCCCAAAAATCCGAGCTATGAGTGTAAAATCTGCAATTGGGAGGAAGCCTGGAAAGCTTGGGGGAGTCTTAGTTCTGCTAGAGAGAACTTTTGGGGTCTGAGGGCTCCTTTGCAAAGCCAGAAAGTTTCATCCTTGGTTGGTCCAGCTATGCAGACCAGGGTGCCCTAGACAAGTATTCTGAACATCCCAGCTCCTTCAGTTTTTGATACTCCAGCAGGAGCACAGATAGGTTTTCACTTAAATAATGCTTAACTTTACAGAAAGCTTATCTAACCCAAATTCCTTTAGACAAAACATTTAAAATGCAGAAACTGTTGGTTTTAATTAAATGGAGTTTTGCTGGGAAATTTCTGACATCAGTCCTCTTAAGACTATCTCTAAAATATGTGTGAAATGTCTGTAATTTAATCAGTGTGCTGTTAGCTTATAAACCTAATGACAACTGGTTTAATGCCAACATTTTTGTTGGCACTGCAGTTCATTTTATTATAATCTTTCAGCAACTCTGGGACTAAATTCAGAATCCTTGCTTTGGATATCAAGAATGGTAAGAAAGAATCAACACATTTTCTCTGGTTTCACAGAGAAACCTTGGTTTCTTGCCTCTTTTGAGCCAAAAGAAAACATTAATTAACAACATTACATTTTCAGTGAGGTCTGGGCAAGATGTCCCTCTAATATGTAATCATCATTCTAAGCAATGACACAGTATCCTCAAACAATTTCCAACATAAGTTTGTTTGACCTTTAGTTTGAAGATACCTGCAATGGGGACTGGTCTTTTTTCACTCTTCATTACCTTAGCCACTTACATCCAAGTAGTTAAGGCTTTCCTATTTTTGCATAAGTGAGGGATATGAATATATGACTACATGATATATTGATTTCATATGAATAATAAATGGAGATATTATTTCCCAGCATATGAAAAAATACAAAGCTAGCAATATATTCACACCAAGAAAATCAGAAAAAACATAATTCAAAAAGTGGTTTAACCTTTATTTTATTCTGCTTTTCTTTCTTCTTCCCTCCATCCTTATTCCTTCTTAAGACCATCACAGGTGTCATATGCATACTGTGGGAAGGATATTAGTCTTCAGGTAGACCTTATTCAGCCTAGCTCACAGCACATACAAAAGACACCTTCCTAACAAAATATTTTATAAACTGCTTTGCAACCTGCCCTTCCCAAAGGTTATTTGTGCATTTTAATTAGCTCAGATTTTTTTTTCCCCATTGATTAGGCTGATTAGACAGATAGATAGTGAAATATAGCTAAGAGAAGGATATCAAAAGAGACAAATGCTGCTTTTAAACGTGCTTAGGCATTGCTGGTGCTGCCAAGGCTCACCGCAGCAGATCAGCACCCAACATGTCTATGAAGCACACCACATAAATAAAATGGGGAGTGCCAGAACTGGCTCAATGACAGACAGAAAATTCATCCTTCTGTGGTTTTCTTTCAGTAGCTCATCACTGGCATGAGGAGTAGCTGATAAATACCCAATACACTGTAGACTGACACAGCTCTCCATGCAACTATTAATAGCAGTAACTATGCTAATGTATGTAATGAGCTAATTACCTGTGGTATAAACATGAAGTGCTGCATAAAGAGGGCTTTTTAATCCCAGATAATTTCAAGTTTTAATCAGCTTGCTCAAAAATGACCAGGTTTTTTGATTGCACAGGTTTGATTGTAGTCTTTGGAAATACTGTGCTAAAAGGTCGTTTTCCATAATTTAGTCAGGAAATAATTGTATTCTCTTAGAAATAACTGAAAAGATGATAAGCCATCATCTCTTGCAGAATTTGGCCTTTCTGCAAAAATAAATCCCTTTGGTGTAGGGATCCTGTGTGGTCAAATTGATTGCCAGAAAGAGCATGCTCTCTGTTCATTATCTAGATCTCTTCAGCCTATTCAATTCAAGAAGGAATTTTGCAAGAGCTCACAATCACTAGAACAGAAAATAGATGCACTGAAATGCTGTTACATCTACAGAAAGCTTCAGGATAATTTATTTATGAGATGAGTTGTTGCTTTTACGTACTCCTTATGTTTATCAAATTTTTGGCATTTATTCTGCCCAGTTGGGCCAGTGAAAAGCAGCCAATTAAGGTGTTATTCAGGCATACAACTTCCAACCCCATCCAGAAGCAGAGAAGTAGGAAGAAGAATTATCCAAGGGATTTTTAGAAGCTTCTAATACATTCAGCTGAAGTAGGTAGAAAGGGGTACAGGAGATGCCTACTTGCATGGCAACTAGAGCTCGCTTGACCATGTCAAAGACCTGGGTCCTTCCCACCAAGGTCACAATGTCCCTTGGCAGTGATATCCTCTGCAGCCTTCCCCAAGAGGAGCAAGGGCTTTATGGCCATGTCCCGCTCCCCTGCTGAGAGCTGGCTGGCTGAGCAGGGCTTTCATGGCTGATTTCTGATAAACCTGCTGACACGCAGATCGATGCTCTTCTGCAGGTATAAAAACTTGTCCATCATGTTCCAGTAAATGTGGGGTTGTCCCTCAACTAGGAGGTAACTCATGGACAAAAAAACCAAACAACAACCATAACTGGAGCTTACTTCCATAGCAGAGGTTTTACCAGTTGAAGACAGTGGGTGCCTGAGCAGGGAAAGCTGTGAGTTCATTCCTTTGTGAATCTGTATATCTTTACTCCTTGAGAAATGAGGATAGCAGAAGCAGAGGTGTCAGTTTTTCTGGCTTGTCTCACCATTGCACTTGCACACAGAGTGCTGATGATTTAGGCCTTCAAGACATAGTTTGAATACTCTCCTACTATGGCTTTGTCCTACAGATTTGGCCATAAAGAAGCAATGATTCGGGCTTTAATGGCGGTCTTAAAACTTTTTGGTCTAACAAGCAAATATCATTTGAAGTGTCCAGCAAAGTTGTTATCTCTTTATGTTTATGTCAATTAAATTATGTCTGAAGCAAGGTTTAAGTGCGGTGGCATTGCTGTTAAAGATCAAACCTGATTGTGTATTGCATGGCAATACTGTAAAACAGTGCTATTTCTACTAAAAAAAAAAATAATTTTTCTATAACAGATTACATTGTTTCTTTGAAGTGTGAATTTAAACAGTATTTATAATAATATGTACATCATTAATCTTCAGACTTTAATCTCTATAGTCCTATTTAACACAGTGAAGCTTCAAAGGGTATGGATACCTTATATTGTTTATTGAGATATGAGGTAAAATAGAAATGAAAGATCTGGGGAATCAAAATTATATCCATAACACTTCTTTAATCTGCATAACATATTTAATGCTAGATGTGTTAGAAAGCTACCTGTATATTTGCTTGATGAACAGTAATACGGACATACCGGAAAGGGTAAACATATTAATTGGAGCCTGCACATCGCTCCTTCTTGCTAGTGTAATCATTAAATTGATTTTTCCAGTCTGACATGTAATTGTTCCAGCGATGGAATCCTGCTTTCCACTCTCGTTCTGCTTCATCAATATTTCCTGTAAAACATGAAATGGGTTACATTAATCTAAATTTGAATCTCTTTGTGTGTTAATTGAAAAATAATTTTGATTATCAATGTCATTTGCTCCAAATACATTATAGGGTGGTCTTTTGTCTCATTTCTTAAACCTGGAATGACTGAAAATTCAGTGATTAACACTTTATCTTTAAATCAGGAAGAAAGTACTGCAAAGATATCATTCTGGCACACCGCAGGGTAATAAATATGCTTATGTATGGGCTTGTTGCTTCTGGATAATGCTTCTGTACAAGTTCTTCATTTTAAAGCTACCTTTTTTTTTTTTAAAGCCTCAAAATATTAGTTTGGTTCAGTATACGCTACAGTGAAACTTACACACCCTGAAGACTACGATATGCAAACTGAGATAGGTGCTTGTAAAGATACAGTGAAATCACAGCTTTGTTCAAGGCAACAAGGGTATTGTCATTAGTTTCAATGGATTTCAATGGATGGCCAGGATTTCACCCTACTGAGGAATAAATCCACAAGTTTAATGTGTAAGGGGAACAAGTTTGGAGAAAGATACTGTAAAATGTGCACTATGTCAACATGAAACCATCTCCTCTTTTCTTTTTCATTCTAGCCTATAAAGAATTTGCCGACTAATCCTGTGTCCCAAGGCAATATTTATAGCCAAATTTGTTATAGACATCAGAGCAGAGGGTGAGGATGACACTAGTAATAAAAATGTATCATTTTACAAGGTTCCCAGAGTATTTTACGGACAGGGATTACTTCCTCCAGTCCCAAAAGGTAATTAACACTAGGGAGAAATGCAGTGACCTTGCAGGAACAACCCATACAACAACTAAAGGAAAGGTAATGTATGTAGGCTGTATCGCATACTGTGGCTTATTATTTTGGATCAGTTGTAGACTTCTTAAAGTTTAGAAACCATTTGTGATCTATGGATGCCTTTATTCATTCTGGACCTAATTATCTCAGTGTCCCATATTGACATAGCTTGCTTCCAAAAAAATTTGGTAACTGTGTTCATGAGATAACAGTTACATGGTTTCTTTATGCTCTTTTGGCTTTATGTTCTTCTGCTGCAGTAGAGCATAGGCCCTTTCCCTCCATAAATACACCCTTTTCCCCTTTTTTATGATCTGTCAGCACTGCAAGTTTAACTGGTTATGTGAAAATGAAATACTTTTGTGTTTTGCACATCAATAGAGAAAATATTCTGGAAAGAGAGTTAACAGATTCGGAGATTTACTTTGGAGAAGCATCCAGTAATTTGGTTGCTTATCTGCAGTTTAGCTCAACGTTTCCAAACCTTTTTGGTCTGGAAATCCAGATGGCAATTTAATGATACTTTGAAATGAGATTTACATTACTTCTTGGTTTCAGTGAGACCAGAAATAAAACCAAGATACTTTTTTTCTTGGGGTGGTTCTGTACTTCTGCTTGTAGTCAAAAGGGAAATTGTGAAGAACAAATATAGGAAAAATATTTTAAAAAATTAACCATACTCCTCTCCCTCAGTTAAAGATGCAAATAAGCTTGGTTACATCGAGATCAAGAAAAGTTCAGATAATTTTAATTTTTTTTTTCTGCAGGCCGCAGTTGTCATTAACTCAAAGAGGATTTGTAAATGCTGGTAACAATAAAACCATGTTTTGATTACTAAGCTATGCAGATATGACTCACAGAACTATGGGGAGAAGACATGCACAACACTTTACTTTCCTGACTTGCTTTTGCATGTTTCTTAATTTAAAGATGTAGCCAGGGTCTCAGGTAAAGCCAAATTTTCCACATATGTCAAATGGATTGGTAATTTAGTGTATGAACCAGTACTAGTACTATTTGGAGAAAAATGTCTTAACTGTATTTCTTGCCTTATTCTTGATTATGAGTATCCAGTTTTATTTATCCAAGCAAAGCATTCACTTATGAATTTAAAAAAACCTGTTCCTTCATTAATTATTCAGGTTTAGATGTGTTTGAAGTCTGCCCAAAGACTTTAGAAAATGGAATACCTCTACCATACACACAACTTCAACTAAAAGTCACTGTTCTAGAGTATAAATTATGAGGCATTTCAGTGCTTCTTCAAGATTATGGTGAAGTGAGTCATCTAGAGAAAGCAGACAACAAGAAATTCAGAATAGCCACCATTATGAATCTAAAAGACAAAAGGGGGAAGGAAAACACTGAAATAAGAACTTGGATTCCCATTTGTTTGCTTTTTTCAGTGATAAGATCCAAATTGAAGTCACAAGTCAATGCATCCCATTATCAGCAACATCATCAATCTCTTTGAAGCAACCACCCATGACTTAGATGAGCTGACAGCTAGAAGGCAAAAAAAAAAAAAGAAGATTAGAGAATTCCACTTGACCGATAATTACAGCTGAGAGCAGTGGGTTACTACAATGTGCTGCAATACTATGGAAGTCAGCTAATAATATAGTGAGGTTATTTTGCTGTATGCAGTCATTTAGGCAATCCCAAACTTTACCAGCTAACCTAATGCAAAGCCCAGTGATGTTTACAAGGAGAAAAGGGGAGATTTCAGTAGGCAATGAATCATACCTCAGTGATCAGAGAGGTGCCCAGTGTAACAGAGAGAAAAAAAAAAATTTTTTTTTTTAATTTATTTTTCAGCACTTTCAGCACAGGCAGCTGGCATTTCTTTCCTTTCCATACAGGCATACAGCCCTTACATTAATAGCATTACAGCAAAGTTAAATTTATCTCCATACCATCTTTTGTTGAACTGCTAGATGTGCCAATAAAGTGCTAATTTTAAATGTATTTTTGTGGTATTAACATTAAGATCAGGACAAATGCCATATAGCTGTTATGATATAGTATAATTAATAAGGGATGACAAGTTGGAATTAGTTTTTCTGTCCTCAACAGCTTATAAATGCAAGTACCCGCAAACTGCTTGATTCATTAGTCTGATAAATGCTACAAGTTATCTATGCTGTAGATTCTCATGGTGATAGCTTCTACACAAATGTTCAGAAAGGAGAAAACAAATAGTATCTATACTTCAGTATCTCTAATGTTCTTTAATCACACACTCTGAACATCAGTGCTTTTTCTACCCACAACAGTGTATTTGGGTTTGTATGTATTTTTAAGGACTTCAGATTTTTTTTTTTTTTTTAAATGTTCTTCTTCCAAAAGTCAATACAGCTCTCTGGGAGATGAAATAAATACTGTAAGGGCTGTTATCTCTCCTGTGACCTGGGATGCAAGGTACTGGAGTTAGAATGAAATCAGGTTGTTAAGGCACATAGCTTATTGCCCATAGGTGCAGTAAGTACCATCTTACTCTGTCAGTACGTGCAGTGGTATTGGTGAGGTTACTTTTGACTCGTTCACTTTTCTGCATGCATAATGAGTGCAGCATCTAGCTCTATGGAAATTGAAAACTAATTCTGATGATAAATTTTCTAATTGGTCACATTTTTAATAGTCTTACTACCCTGAGTATTTAGCTCTATAGAATCCAGAAACTGTTTGGAGGATCATAGCAAATAAAATTATTTTGGTTATTCACTGGTCAAGAGGTTGGTTGAACTTCTCTCTGTCTCCACATTCAAAATCTTTTTAGGGTTGTTTTAAAATAGAATGTATTTATATTAGCTACTTTGATGTTTGATTTCTCTATAGATGATACATGATGCAGTGATATTAAATAAAATAGAAAAATATGTATCAGGCACACTAAAGTAGTAATGGAACAATAAATGGAAAGGTTGACTGCTTGCAGCTCTCTATAACCAAGAGGAAATAGGCACGTGTGTGTGTATATATATATATATAGTTAGGGCTCTAGATGCCTTAAAGATTGTGTTAAGGAGGTGGAGTCTAACATAGGTGCTTTTATAACTAACATACAATTGCTCTAAAAGCTACTTAAGAGTAATTTGCTGTTTACTGTCCCTCTGGTGTGTTTCTTTTAGAAGCAGTCATCAGAAAAAGTTCTGGTGATTGTCCCAGTGCTCACGCCTTCAAATAAAATATTAAATGCTGAATGCTCCCAGCTTGTCTTGGGGTGAGTGGGAATGGAGGGTATTCTCGGTGCCTTTGCAGTAGAGTTGAAATCTGTACAGTAATTATCTAGTTGGAACTGAGAGCCCACGTAAGGCATGTCTAGGTCTAGTTTACCTGGCTAGTGATTATTACCAAGCTAGACACAAAATGACACATTTTGACTCATGTCTTCAATTATACTTTTATATATTGAAATTGAAAGGTAAGACATGAGAAATCTTCCAAAATCATACAAACTTATGCTTATTTTTTTTCTTATTAGTTTTCTCCATCCATAACCATGATTTTTTTTTTTTTTAACATACCAGATTTTGTTGCTTGAGGAAAATGGAAAATATCTAACCATAATGATGACAGGGACTAAATATTTCCCTCTCTCGTATATTTAACTGCCTCAAGGAACCTGTATTACCCAGCCTGTTGTGGTTTGTTACCAAGCACATCCATGCCAAATTCTGACCACTTGGCACAATGAGAAATCCCCTTGCAATTTCTGCAAAATAAATCGGTTTGATCGTGCTCTTCAGGTTCTAACTGAGGTAATTCCACTTTGTCTATCTGAATCCTACTTGAACTATAACTTGCAATAATGATAACATAACATTTCTTTCTTGTTCTCTGTCATCTTATATCATATCATATTAAAGCAACCTTCTTTTTATAAGAATATTTCAGTGGAAGAAATAATACAAAAGATAGAGCCTCAGAAAATGAGGAAATACATGTATTTATGGCGTGCACTGTCCTTTGAGCCTAAAAGGAGATAGGAATGCAAAATAATATTTTCAGTGAAGAGAATTATTACAATATAAAGTATTATATCATGTTTATAAACAGAATCTTAAAGGTTTCTTTGTCAGAATTGTATGAGACTGTATAGGGAACATAAATATAAACTCATAGTATTTCTGTTACAATATTTCAAGGACTGATAGATGTAGATGCATGACAAAGCAATACTCTAGATGTAGATGCATGACAAAGCAGCACTCCTTCTTGACAGTACTCTTGTCTCATTTCTATATTAGGATCCAGGCACAATCATTCTTTCTTTTTTGCTAAGGATATGCTCAGGAATTTCTTTTAATTAAATTATGTAAATTTATGTTTTAAATTACTGAATATGGCACAGTGGTGTATTTATGTCTCCTGGCAGATCCAGAGTGTTGCTTTGTCATCCTTCACACCACAAGACCGTGCAAAGCAACTCTGCTGTCCTGCCAAGATATGTTGAACTATGTCTGGTGATGCGCTGTCTTCTGCTCCGCCACAGAGCATTTGGTGATGCACAGTACTCAATGGGGGTTCACAGCCAGGTTAAAGAAATATGTAAAATAGTTCAGTTCTTCTGGCACAGCATAAAGGACTTGCCAGAATTTGAGAAACCTCCCTAAATCTATCCATAATTTGGTATACTATGATTTTAAAAACAGAGTATGCTTTATAAATTATTCATTTTACCTACTGATTTTTTTCTTGTCTTGATTTAATTGAAAAACATCTATTGAATTGAGAGGAGATGAAAGTTGAGCCACAATACACTTATAGGCTCAAATGAGGAAGGAATAAATTCTTTCAGAAAGAATCATCTGTGCACCATGAAGGTTTACGTATTTTTAAGAGTAACGTTCAAACTGAATCTTACAGAAAGCTGGTAAATTACTAATTAACATTTAAAAAGTGTATCTTATTTTTGAAATGTGACTTCCCCCCATCAAACTGCAGAATGCTGTTCCAGAGCTGCAAAATCACTTTATAAAACCAATTCCTTTCAAACTCCAGAAGCACAGAGGCTTGGTTTGTTTGGTGGGCTTTGCAAAAACAGTGGCATCGAGCTTCTAAAGAAAATCTGAGTCCTTTGTGTTCAACTGAACCTGTTATACTTTTCTAGGTAGTGAAATCTCATCAACTTATTGTATACAGGGTCAGGCACAAATCAGTTCTAATTTGCATAGGCAAATCCTGAAGTCTCTGGCTTGTCATCAATGACTGACACTCTAGAAATAAAACAGAAGGTGCTCTCATGTGAGATGTAGAACAGAATCCCCTCTTGGCAGCAGAGATGCACTTAATATCCTCTGTGGATTAGTTGCCTGCTAATATAAATTCCATAAATAATAGATAACATAATCCCAATATAACATCCCACAATGCACCTTAGGTACATAAAGTTCCGACAGAACATCTAGAACCTCTAGAAACCCCAGCGCAAGCCTCCCCTTTAGCAACGTCTTTCGTGCTCTTGCCGGTACCCCAGAACTGCAGAGCCTGGCAGTGCCGAGACCCTCGCAGGGGCAGCTCGAGAGCAGAGATTTGCAGCACTCTAAAACGTCTCGTGTTGTGGCTGCATCTGCGCTTTGGGGCAGAGAAGCTCCGTATCGCGTCAATCCTGGGCCTTGGCCTGTCCCCGGGGTTTGTCCTCGTACATAACAGGGTGCTACAGGGTGGTGAGCCCATGGCCAGAAGCACAGGGCACGTTACAGGGTACAGCCTCACCTCGGCATGGACGGTCTCATCCAACATCTGAACATCTCATGGAAATTCAAATAAGGACGTAAGATAAATGAAAAGATTTAAACTCGAGTATTACGTTAATATCAAGGAAACGATCCTTGTATAAAAGTTACATAAAAGCCTCTATAAAAGCATTTTTACCTGTCATTTCCAGGACTTTGGGAAAAAAAATATTCCAGAATCGACACTGCTGAGCACGTAATTTTGTCAGTATCTCTGATGTGTTGGTATTTAATGTCAAATATTTTTGTTCAGTACTAGTGAAGACTGGCCATCTTGTTCCATTAATCAGGGTCCCATTTGGAGTTCTAAATGAGAAAAGAAACATTTCATTTGGAATGAGAAATTACCTCAGCACATCAGTAAAGCTTTATTTGTTTTTTATTTAATGGTTATTTCAGCTTAAGTATGTTAGTTTGGAATTACTGAAGTATACTTTTGTAAGTAATGGGAAAAAAGGAAGGTAAATTTGATTTAACTTCATTTGACAAAAAAGAAAATTATTTATATTCCCCTTTTGGGGTGTTCTGGGTTCACCTAAGAGAAAAAAGTTAATAAACAACCATACACAAACTACACCTGTTGAATTTGGAGATTCTTACAGCTGTAAATTATTATGGATGATTTAAGAACAAACCAACCAGCTGGGGAGGTTGCATGGTTTATGTTTTTGTTTGAATATTGCTGATCCCTTCAGAGAGACAAATAGGTTGGACTAAATAGCTCAGATAAAAATGCAATTGGAGGTACAAATAATGTCTAAACTTTGGTTGAGAGCTGTATTGGGAGAGAAAACAATTATTCCTCATTAGGAAGGAACCGTTCTTCCATGAAGTATGTTGAGCCCTGTTAGCAGAGTGCCAAATAGGAACAATCTCAAATCTTTTGGAACCTGGGAAGAGGTACAGAGCACCTGGCTCTTTATAAAACATGCTCTGCACATTAAAAGATCACAGCTGTTAGTATTAAAATAGTAGCGGTAAATATTTATAATACAACAGAATTCATAAGGTTCTAGGGACAGGCATCCAGGTTTTTGCCTCCGAAAAGGACAATATGTAGTATCTATATGACTAGAGAAAAAAATAATTGGTTTAAGAGTGTAGAAGAACAACAAAATGTGGAGCATTGCATTAAGGAACAAATGAGACAGAATATGATTCTTAGAAAAAGAAGTAGATTTA
This sequence comes from Haliaeetus leucocephalus, assembly GCF_000737465.1. Taxonomy (NCBI): domain Eukaryota; kingdom Metazoa; phylum Chordata; class Aves; order Accipitriformes; family Accipitridae; genus Haliaeetus; species Haliaeetus leucocephalus. Next base: position 187,477 of record NW_010972798.1, read on the forward strand.
TACTTTAAACAGTCACAAATCACTGTTCGCTCAGAAGAGATTAAGCATACAAATTAAACATCTTATTGCAGTGCAAGCAGAAGGACTCATTTTCTTTTCTAGAAGCTGATATCAACGAATCTGGGGTTTAGGGGCAGAACAACAGTATTTGATGATACTTGATGGGGTAAATCAAGAACACTATTAGCTAACTTAATTTGGTTATCTCTACTTTTCTCCAGGACTCTTCCCAGAAGGCATCGGTTAGAGAGGAGTCTGGGGTGTGCGAAGCCGACCTGAGTTCTGCTTGCCAAGAGTGGGAATGAGGTACCGGGTGTAGGTGGGAGCAGTCAGAGCACAAGATTCAGCTGCTGAAATAATATTGATATGTCTTAGTTCATTCGGAATGAATCAAGTTTTCGGCCCATGTTTTAGTATTCTGGAGTCTTTGGCATTGGCTGCCTACAGAAATGATGTTAGAGTAAGAGATTCAGCATGTCGTTTCCTGAATTGCTCACTTCTTTACTAATTTTTCTTTACTAATTCAGCTCTGATTAACCTATGGCACCCTTTTTAACTGCAAGTTTGTTTGTGGCTCATGAGAATGATGACTTAAGCAGAGCTGACTTGCACTTCAGTTCAAGATCAGAACGCTAATGATGCTGTCAGTATTCATTTAACAGCTTTTATGCTATGAAATAAATCTTGACATTCCACATTATAATTTACAGGTGGGGGGGGGATTACACAATGGCTACAGATGTATTTTACTAAAAATGATTGAAAGAACTGTCAGATGAACACAGCATTTTGAAATACATGAACCTGCTGATTATGACATTCTCTCTGCATTTCTAGGAAGCTTAATGTTCAAAGAAATGTCCAGTAATTTCCTTCTTAGCTCCATTATTGAAAATTTCCCAAGTTAAAAAATAGCTCCCAGTTACAGCAAAACAGAGAGATTACAGGAGTATAACTTTTAACTGGGAAGAACAAGTTATGAATATAACCTCGTTGTTCTGTCACAATCCCTGTTCATTCCTTCTTGCTAATAACTTCATGATGAGAATTGCAGTGCCCAGAATAAGCTGTAAAATTCCCTGTTCTTTGCACCAAACTCAAAGTTCAATAACATTCATAGAGAAAATGAAAAGCATTGTGAGAATATCTTTACTGAACAGAAAGGAATCCAATACACTGCACAACCTTGTCTCTGTCCATCTATGTTCGGATGGACAATCTTTGCTGATAGATTGTAGGAACTTGCTTCTACTGAAACAAAGCTCAAAATTTCCATGGAAACGTCCATCCTATCATCTTTTGTCAATTCCTCAAACATCTGTTCTTTCATCTTCTAGTATTACTCAGTCATGTCTTCTTCAGCAGATTCTAGTTTTGCCCACCTCAGTGCTGTCAGTGGGGCCCAAAGGCATGTCCTGAAAGGGCTTGGGCCACACATCTTCAGGACGGACCTTTATCTTGTGCATCTACCTTGTCAAACTCTAATCACCCTTCTTAGACCTCTCTCCATACCTATAAGCTCTAGTCAGGGAAGACCTTCATTTTGTTTGGAGAAAAAGTGAGCTGCTTCATGGAATATTTTAGAAGGAAGCTAGCTACTTTTCTACACACTTTTTAATGTTTGCAGGAACAAGTCCTGTGGCAATTAAGAAATACAATTATTTGAATTGCTCCCAGAGGAGAAATGCAAAGGGGGGGGGGAACCAAACCAAAAAACCAAACAAACCACCTGTGTTTAAACTTTGGTGTAAACAGAATTTTATTTCATTATTTCAGCTATTTTTTAATTTGCATATGCCCTGAAGTTATAGGCTGGACTCTTGCTATTCCCTGATAGTGGTACAGCAGCTCATTTATAGTTAATTATTTCATTAAGGCATGTCTTTAAGGCAGCCAAACTTATTTTCTCATTAACTCGAAAACAGAGTATCTTTGTGGGCTCAATCTCCAGTAAAGCTGCTTTCGTGTTCTACCCCTATACATATATGTGCTCTCACTGAAGTTCATGAACCTTATTTAATCTTGTGCTCAGTGGAAGTTGCTTGGTATTACTCATTGTTACTAAGATCAGTTTCTTCCCCCTTTGGGTATTGTATGTCCAAAACTGGCAATAACATTTAGTTCTCAAGTCTCATTTATAGTAAGCATACTAGATTTGACATAGGAGTGAAGAGGGTTTTGGAGGAGCTTCTTCACTGATCATTTCTGTATATTCAGTGTTCATCTTCAACAACTTTAGAAAGAAAGTTAATTTGATTCAGGCGGAAAATGCAACAACCTGAACACAGTTCTGTTAATCATAATAAACATACATACATTACCATTTTCATTAATATGACCAATATAGCCTGAAATACGATACTAGTTCACCACATATTTATTAATATTCACGTAGCGTTACTTTTACAGATAGTTTATCATACACATACACAAAAAAGTCATTCATCTTCTAACTGGTTTTTGTGGTAAGCATTCATGATATAAAGTACCTGTAAAATATTCACTTTATTTTTGTAAGTGAGCTCTGAATAGTTTTCACTCTGCTGTGGTATCACCATTTAACAAGGAGGTTCTTTTGTACTGTTAAGTCATATTTTGATATAGTCCACAAAGAAAAACTTTTTCTGATATGTCTTCTGAAAATGGTTTTAGGCATCATTTACTTTCCTAATGAGTGTTGTAAACACTAACGATACCACATGCCAGCTTAGATTGTCCCAAGCTTTCACTATATTCCTATTTAGCTGCTCTCTTTGTAAATGGATCAGGTTAACATGTTGTGTGTTTCTCCAGAGGAAAAGAAAAACAAAAGCCACAGCATTTTAGCTGTCTAACACAGATTGATTGTACCAACCCAAACTCACTGAGAGATTCCACAGGCTGAAACACAATTTTACCTGCAGTCCCTGGTAGCCCCTTCCTCCAGACAGACAAACATTTGTTCTGCCTGGCTGGAGCTGTTCATAGAGATATTGCTCCCTGAGAGGAAGCATACACTAATTCCACCTGAGCAGTGTGTTATTGCTCTTGATTGTCTCTTTAGTTGCAGCTGGCTTCCCTCCGACCTGCTCCGAGAAGAGCTCGGCAAGCTCATTTGCCTACGGTTCACCCTGTAGAGGGTTTCCCATTGCTCCCAGTTGTGCGGAGCAGCGGGAAGGTGGCCTCTCTGTGCACAGCCTTCCTCCCTCCTGCTCTCACCAGGGTAGCAGCAACCCCACCAAGTCGCAGACAAGAAGTACGCAGTAAGGCAATTTCTTCCTCGCTGCCTTCTGCAGGTTATCGCCAGGCTGGCGTTCTGCTGGCATGGGTCTCGTTAGCTGAACGGGTTGCCCACTGAGATTAATGAAAAGTTATGATAATGCCGCTGCACCCTCTGCTTCCCCTGTGCAGTAAGAATTGAAATCAAATGGAGAGCTGTTCCTCCTAGGTGCGACTTTATTGACTTCACCCGGGGTTGTAACTGCTGATGCTCATTTTCAATTTGGCCCTCTTTTCCTTTAAACAGCTGGTTTAAAGGGAGGAGAGAGTGAATGTGAATCATTTTTATTAGCTTTCATGATTCCTTGTAGCTGTCAGGCAGTACTGGCAATCAGCTGTTTTTCACGGGATGGCATTTTACAGTGTGTTACCATGGGCACAAGATAAGGAGAGGGGGAACGGCCTCAGAACGAATGCAACAGCAACAATAACCCGTCTCTTGCACATTTTCTACAGTTGCATTACAAAACCTTTAAGAATTACGGAAATAGTCAGCTCGGCATCAAATAAGAAGCATGCTGTAAATGTTTCACCCCAGGGGTAGCTCTGGAAGCGAGGGATGGTTCTGCGTGTGTCTACGCTGCAAAGAAAGGGAACTGCTGAAGCTCACGCGGTTGTCCCTGAGGTGGCTTTGGAGCAGCCATGCGAAGGCTACCAGCAGCACGGTGTGGTTTGCAGCCCTGCAAACACTCGTGCAGCAGCCCAGCACAGTTATAAAACCCGAGAGGAGTGAACATAGTTATCAACGTGCTTTGAGTTTGTGATTGTAGAAATACGTGATGAACCGCTTTTTCTGTGGCATCGTAAATTTGGGTTGTGTTGTATCCTATCTGCGTTTTCTGCCAGGTGAAAGGGAGTAAGATAGCACGGGGCAGAGGAATCCAAGATTAAGGAAAAATGAACAAAAGGATCAGAAGGCATCAACTGGGCTATAGTATCAACAGTTGATCTTGGCGAGTAAGGGGTTGGAAGCGGAGTTATGTCGTTTACAACAGAAACAAAGATACCAAACTAATAACTGATAGCACAGACTAAACTGTCCCTGCACCACAAGTAAACATGCCTGCTTGCTTTAATGAAACTACAGGTAGGTTTAAAAAATGATAGGATGGTAAAGGCTCCTGAGTAACATCATCATGTGAAGGGTCCCCATCAAAGCTCTGCCCTCCAACTCTTTGCTCCTCCAAGGGCTGGGCTATGCCAGCCTTTTGTGCTTCTTTCTGTGGTACGGCCGAAGCCTGAGTCCTTCCTGCTGATGCCTCAACCTACGAGTGATCCCGTTGACTTCAGAGGAGGCACAACAGGGATAGTGTATGTTTTGAGGAAAGGCCACAAGATTTGTATCTTAAAAAGTTATCTCAATTTTACAATTGCTTTATTAGTGGTTGTGTCATGTAGAACACCATTAATCATGCTGGCACTGAACAACATGCCCAATCAAAATATATTTATTTATCTAATCCAAATGGATGAACCTTTTTTTTTTTTAACTCCCCCTCGCTCCGGAAGAAAACATTTTGTTGTTTTCCCTCTTTTCCACTTGGACAGAAGGGCACTCCTAATTAGCGGGAGAGCTGATGAGGAGCATCAGCCCTCCGGAGCACCACTTGCTGCAGAGGGGCGGGAAGTGTTTGCGGCATTAGTCAGGCAAACGTATCCAGATGTCTCACATAATTTCTAAAGGCCACGATGCATGATATTTATACCTATGTTCGTTTTCTCGTCACAACACAACAACTGCCAGGTTAATATCAATTTTGGGCGGTGGCATGGTCCCCAGGGGCATGATGGTGTGGTGACAGTGCATGTTTGTGTAAGGCTTTGCTTGGATGGTACGACTGGGAGCTTAACAGATACTTTCCAGCCCAGTCCTATTAAAAAGAAGAGCAGATTTTACTGTTAACTACTGGTTGAATCTTCTCAAACCCTCAAACAATTTGGCTTAATGCCGGTTTCTTCATACCAGGCTATTAGCTTCAGATGACTCACTGTTAAGTAGACACCGGAGAGGGCTGTGAGGTTGAAGACTCAAAGTCCTTAACCTAAGGAGCAGTCCTAACTATTGGAACAATGAAAATGAACCCGTTCTGGAAACTTTCCTTAGAAAAGTTAGCAAGGGAAAGAGCGAAGAAATACCTGTAATACCTGTAAAAAAAAAAAGTTAACTGTAAAAACATCCCCAGAAGCTATAATTACTGTATAATCTTTCCATTCAGAGACTGAGAGCCGTATAAATCTGAAAGGCTCTTGCTGCGTAGATTGCATCTGATGCAATATCACCATCAATTGGGTCCACCTATGTAAGATTCAGTATAGAGAACTTATTTATTTGTTTATTTTTAATTCAGACAGTTATCCAGAACATTTTCCCAAGTCAACTAATTGTCTACCACCTACTAAAATGATTTGATGTACTTCTTGGATAAAATCTTTACATTATGCCAAAATATTTTACATTAAACTGTACACTCTGAGGTTTTTTGTTATTAGAAACTGCAAAAGCAAAGACAGGATGACAAGGGTACTTTTCTGTCCATTATCCAAAGTTTATGAGTTGGTCCATTTGGAATAACAAGCAAGGGGGGAAGTGCCACCCCTAAATAAGTGAATTGGAAAGCTGACATGCTATCATTTCACAAATACATATATTAATTTTGATGTCACTACTGCTACCGGTTGGTGCTCTTTATACGTGACACTGCATAACAAGTTACCTTGCTAGTGTTTATTTAATTGATAGAGCTCTTCAGAGTATTCCTTAATATCAGCTGATCACTAACCATCAATGTCTATTGAACTGATGGACCCTCCGTACAAATGGACTGCCACACTTAATATTTTATTTTAAAATATTGTCTTAAGGTTTTCATCTTCTTAGCCTAATGGGAAAAACAGCAGCTACCTTATCTATTAGCTGAAAAGGGTGAGTGGTGCCATTTATAATACCCAAGCTCTAAAACCTGCCATACTGAAAGGTGACAACACAGACAGGGCTATTGTCAGCCTGTGCAGTACTGGGTGACTGGAAAGCACCCATGATTATCTGTTTCACACACTAAGCTTCCTTGCAGCCTCATGGCATCAGCATTCTCGAGGTATCAGGCCTGTGCTTCTGTGGCACTATGAAGAACTGGTGAACTTAGAAAAAAAAAAAATTGGTTGTGCTTGAAAACATTGTTTCATTTATTAGAATTTAATTCTCGCAAGAAAATAGCAACCAGTTTCTGGAAATCTGTAGTAATTAAACCTTTCTTATTTACTTGTTCTTTAATAAGATGCAAAAATCGTTGGTCCTGATTCTGGGACATTTGAGCCTTACTCAGATTCCCACTGTAATAAATGAAAGGACTCATATGATTGAGGACTACAAGTCTGAGAGAGGTTGCAGATTTGAATCCTTCAAATCCCTTTTCTTAAGCAGCTGTTTACGAGAAGTTCATTGTCTTCTGTTGTGCTCAGTTCTCACTCACAAATCCCACGTGCGACTTTAGTGACTATAAAGTGCCCCTCAGCCACAGCAAAAGGAAACTGCTTTGCAAGTTATATCGTCGGTAAATATTATTTCTTCTGCTGATCCTTGAAGAAACCTGTAGGATCCAGCTGGCATACTTTTTAACTGACAGAAATTGGAGAAGGACCTTTGCAGCTAGGCTTTCTTACACCTTCACAGGCTAAATATAGCTCAGGATATTCCTTCCAGATTCCAGCTTGGTGACAGCAATTGCGTGTTTAAATGCCTTAAACTATAAATTATCATGGTATGCACTATTACAACCGATATCAGTTTCAGGAAATGAAGCAACAAGCTGTTGCTTCTTTTTTGGTCTTATTGTGTTCTGCTCAAAACAGCCTCATGAAGCACCAATCAATTTGGAATGATTCTTGCTTGTGCATGTTTTGGTACTTATTTGTGAATTCCTGATATATATAAGGTACTGACAAGGTAGATCTTAAGGTATTGGCCATAAATAGTAGAGTATTTGAGAAATTTAGATCCAGGATGTTCTGCCTTAGCTCTTTCGGCATGCTTGCAATGCATTTAGGAACTCAGTGCCTCAAATCCCTGGCTCCTGGATTGGAGTCTGCTCTGGTATCAGCAGTAATAACGAGCCAGGTCAGCCGAGCCAGAGCTAATGAGCCCTTCAGACCCTGGCTGTGTATTTCTAACCTCCTGGGCCCACGCTGGCACTCCTGCGCGTAGGTCTCTTCTACTGTGAAAATGTTCCAGCAAAGCCTGGTGCTATTTCAGGAACCCCTGCCCAAAACTCCACTATCTTTATAGAATATGAGGAGATGCGATCATCATACAAGGTCTGGAACAGCAGTCCCACCATTCTGTCTAAGAGTCACTAGCCCTAGAAACTTCAAAGTGAGTTAAAATGTCCTTTCCTGAGCAACTGGTAAAGTTAAACGTGACGAGACCTTTCTCTAAATTTAGCTCTAATTAATAAAGATCCACATTGATTTAAATGAAAACAGCATTGTCCCAATATTCTCTGGGTCCCTCTGACTGAGGACCATCAGACCTGTGTCTCCTGTCGTCTCAGCAAGTCTATATACAGCCCTAAGGTCCTGACAGTCACAGATCCCTCAGTATCTCAGATGGTACATCCCAAATACATGCATGATCTGCACAGTTTGGAAGAAAGTGTAAAGAAGAGACTGAGACCATGCTGAATCTCACAGCTTTCTCATTACAGACCTGTATTTCTGGCCAAAGAAAATAAAGCAGGCTCTGAAAATGGATAGAGCCTGCGATGGTGGAGGCTGCCACAGTGAGAAGAGTGATTGGCAAGAGGAAAAGAAAAAAAACCAAAATGAAACCAAACAACCCCAAACCAGTGAATAATCTTTAGCTTAATGCTATGACTTCAAGAAGACAAAAGATTTGAAGTTAAATTGAGTTCAGGAAAATGGGAGACACTTTGACATTAATCTGGAGATAATTTTAAACCACCAAGAATATGTTTTATCCTGTCTTGTTTTAAGAAATACTCATCACTCGGTGTGATGCTCAGTCACACTAAGCTGAATGTGACAAGTGTCTAATATAACATACCTACAACATATAGTTGTAGTCATTTACATGTTTGGATTATGTATTGTGATAAAGCAGTAAAGAATTTTCAAACGTATTACATTCCTTCTGCTTAACATGCCTTGCATCTGATGCATTATTTTGCATGGTGTTTGAAGACCAGTCCAGCACTTCTTGAGGTGAATCACATTGCTAGTTAGGGGCTGATCCAAACCCAAACAAATGGAACAGATTGGTTGACTTCAAAAGCTTTGGATCAGGTCCCAGCTGGAGAAATACCTGTAGCTGTTTACAAAAGAAGCTTCCCTCCTGTGGACAGCATTCACAATGATGACTTCACACCTTCTCCAGGACTCCAGGTTCTAGTGTGAATATTCACAGTTTGTATTTACATCACTTTTGAATAGACATGAGAGAGGCAACACTATGGCTTAGTCCTTTATTCTAAAGGAATATTTTTGCCTTTTTTTTTTTAATGTTCCTGTAGAGCATTTTGTAAGATCCTTATGCCCTTTTGTATGGCATCAATTTTAGCTTTCAAGGACCACTTTTCAAAGCTGTTATTTTTTCTTAAACTCTTGGCTGCAGCAAGAAATCAAATGAAACTATAGTTTTTAGTCTTACTTGTAGAGGTTGAAAAGGGTTGTTTGGAAATGGAAGGAGGTCCTGAACTCTATTGAGACCTTGGAGGAGGAAGTAACTTCCATAGAAGGTAAGTAAAAGAATAAGTAGACAGGAAGGCACGTGGCACTTGTCCTTTTACTCATCCTCTGAAACTGTCCTATCTCCTCTATAACCTCGCTTCTCCTTCTCATGACCTGGAAAAACACAAATTTACATAGTACCTTAACCACAATTGCCCCCTGGGACAAACCTAAAGAGAGTGTGTAAAGGGAGAGAAAAATGTTTTCATTGCCATGGAACTATTAATACTGTGTTTTAAATTCTCAGTGGCTTTGGTAAAATTTGTCAGCCCAGCTGGTTGTGAGAAAGAGTGAATACTGTACTCATGTTTATATGACTGCTGTTTCCATCTCTCGCTTTCTCTTCCATTAATAGAGTTCATCCCAGACACTCAGAAATTGTTAGATAAATGGATTCAATGCTTTCCTTATCTCTAGAGACCAAATTTTCAGTACAGACTGTGTAGTAGATACTATACTAGGATATAGTATTTAAGAATTGTTTTCAATTGTAGTTGCCCTAATCATGATTTCTTTTCAAGATGGATGTTCTACATAGCCCTGCACCAAATAAAATCATCTAGATTCATTGTGTCCTGATGGACTTCATCACAGTAGCATTTTTCTTGATATTTTCCATTACTGCCACTGTTTTATTTCTGTGAATGGTAGGAAAAGCATGAGTCACAAACTTCAGCTACCAGGTAATCTAGGTCAATCTGAGCAGTCCTATAAATGAAACCATTAGGTAGCTTTCAGTAGCATGTATATGTGTTATTACTTCATCTGAAACCACTGATACTTCATTGTAAATGAAGTGCAAATGAGAAGCTATAATGTTCATAACCCCCCCAAAAGAGATTTTAAAATAGATAATAATAAAAAAAGATTATTTTCTTATCTCTGTTATAAAATCATTGTAGGTTTGGCATTTACAAGTGGAAGTTACATGTAACTTTCTTTGATAAACACATTCAAATACGTCCCAGCATTATAACATCCTCTGAGTCTGATTTGAACTACACCAAAAGGGAGATCTCCAAATACTGACATTTGGACTGAGAGTCATGAAAGGCATGCTCTCTAGAAGAAATAGTATGTAAAGAGGAGAGGATATCTGAGCCTATTCAAAGTCCTTCTCTTTCAAAACTGAGAGGGCTTTTGTGGAAATTATAGTATGCAGACTACTTCATAACTAGGAAAAAACAACTGTTAAACCTCTAAGCATATCCAGTTGTATAGAAAATTCACTTGGAGGCTACTCCTTGAGAACACCATGGTGAATAACATTCATAAGAGGCAGATATTTAAAACTTCATTAGTTAAAATAAAAACCACAGTATCTGAACAGCAGTTCCAGTAGAAAAAGGATCTCTCTGGTGTAAATTTGAGGCAACACTCTAGAGTTTGTATTTTATGAAATTAGGAAGTTGTCTTATGTTCCCTCAAGGAAAGGTAGAGAACACAGATGGCAGCCAGAGATGTCTGAGAAAGCAGACGATGGCAGCTTTTAATTTTACATCTATGCTAGCATATAATTGTGTAACATCACTAACTGTAAGCATGAAATGCCTGATTTCTACTTATGCAGCTTCTACATTTGTGGGGGCAGAATCTCACAAATCCTGTGACTAAATTGCTGACTACATTTACCCACAACTGACTTCTCTTGCAGCTGATTGAAAAAAAAATTAAACACCATATTGAGCTACCTTCAAAAATATGGTGTTAGGTAACCTCTGCTGCTCCTCATTTCCTCTTTTCTCCCCTTTGCCACTTCCCTGAAACAAGCCAATCTCTTGCATTGGGGAGTAAATTAAAATGCGTACTGAAAGGTTTCCGTTCCTCGTGTGAAATTTCTCAGTAGGACTTCAGATTAGTGTTCCAGAACCACCCGGAAAAATGGGGTTTGCAGACCTTTTAAACTTCAATTTCTGCCTTTTGATGATGAAACAAGCACTAAGCTGCAGAAAAGCAGCACAGAAGAAGAGTGCCCCTAAAAAGAGGATTAACTGTGGGTGAACACTAACTAGAATTTCACAGTGACTTTTGCAACTGTGTGTTTACATGCCTGCGAAAGTTATGATATAAGGAAAGCAACCTTGATCCTAGATTGTCTCTGAAGTGTTTTGCTCTTATACGTGAACCTGCCTTACATATAACTCATAAGTTCACGCATGCATTTCCTTCATTTCACTGTTCACAGACTCTTTCACTCCGCAAAATGATTAGCAAGTCTCTCAGACATTTTCTTCTTTTATCTTTCCATTTCTTTTTGTTCTTTCTCTCTTCTCTGTCTTTTCTTGTTCACCTAGCATCGTGCATCAGTTAGCATTTCCCTGTCTAGTTTTCCCATCTTTCTTACTCATGTACTTTCTATCAAACCCTAGACTATTTCCATCCAAGCTTCTTATTCCCACTCCCAAATTTGAGGTAGCAATCATACCACGATTTTATTTCAACTCTTGGAACAGCTGTATCTCTTTATTTCTCTCCTTTCCCCAAAATGTATCAGTGTAGGCTCTTTGCTGGGTTCTTGGCACAGCAGGGAACTGTGTCCAGTACAGGCTCTGTCATGAGAATAGGTAGAGCCAAATCCCAGATATATCCCTCTTTTCTTTTACAGGATCAGCTAAAGACAGCATAGCTCTACAAAAACCCTCCTCAAAGAGAGCCACTTTACCATTTCTTTTCTTGTGCCTGTGCGTGCATGTTTGCGTGTCTCCAACTGCAGACACAGGGAATTCACCTCACTCCGTCACAGGGCAGTGCGTTATCACTGGTGGTTTTAATCCCGCAGCCTTTGACGACTGTATTAGAGCTTACCTGTTTCTAGAAAGCATTGCCACTGTTATATTCAAGGTAAAACTTTGCATTATAGTTAGGTTTTAGTTTTATGTCTCACTCAATCCTAAAATATTTAGACATTTCCTTAATAGATGTTCTCATCTCATGTTTGAAAATAATAGTTTGACTCATCTGTTGTAGAGAATAAAATCTGTATGGATGGAATTGCATTTGCTGTACAGAGGGAAAGTAACGAGACTTCTTCTTGTAATTTTGCAATATTTGTAATAATATTAAACCAATCTAAACAATTTGTATCCCAGACCTATTTTCAAAAGATGACTGAATCTAATACTCCTGTTTTCAATTTTGAAATTCAATGACAGCTTATCGGCTTGCAAGCCAGAAAGAGAGAGACGACTGCCAAATGCGCGTCTCTAGTTACTGATTTTTTCCATGATGCACTATTTCCAAGTAGATTACTAAAAAGATGTTTCTATTACTGCTTCTGAGTATAACAATATGTATGGACCCTGGAAAGATGACGAGTCATTTTTAAGAACCTAAAACCCAAAAGTGAAGGTGGAGAAATAGGAGTAAGTTTCCTAAAATTTGACCTTATTTTTGTTCATGGCTATGATTTCCGCAATATTGTTCATGGCTCAGAGGTGATTCCAGTGAAAGACAGTGAGTATGAGAATGCATGTGCCCTTTTGGGTCAAAATTAAAGCTTTGTTTTTCCCTAACATGGGAAGGGAAGATCTTCCTTTCCATGTATGGTTTTGTATTTTTAGAAACCTCTCATGCTTCATTTATACTCCTTCAGTTTTTACCTCACACCCAGAAATCTTCTCTTCTGGATTCTTGACCTGATCCAGTCAAATCACTAGTTGAGATGACAAATGACTTATTCTAGATAAATGTGAGGTGCCAGAAGCAGCAGGCTCAGGGAAAACCTCCCTTGGTCCCACTGAGCGACAGTTCTGGTGTGTTTGAAGCCCCACTGGGGACCAGCACCACGTCTCGGCTGAGTGGTTCCAACCCAGGCACCTGCCTCTGTCCCTGTGAACATGGGCTCATCTCGGGAAGAAATACAACCCACAGGAAATTTCTTACCATGAAATGGCTTAGTGGTACATAAAACTTCCTAGTTTCTGAAGTATTAGAAAATTAAAAGTGGTTGGAGTTTTTTATTTTCTTTTTTTTTTTTCCCCGGTATATTCATTCCTTTCCATACATAGAGTATATAGGTCCCCAGTTCAATCTGCTGTCTGGACTCTATATGAGGCTGTTGTTTTTGTTCTCACAGTTCTGAAACGACTCTCTATAAACATGTTGTGATAAGTTGGTAACAAAAGCACTGAAATTTATTATATGTCTACCAGTGGAACATCAGGGAAAGGCAATAATAACCAGGCAAAGTGCTTCAGAGCTTTAGTGGGACAATCAAAGCCTCACAAATTCCCCTAAAACATAGGAGGAAATATTTCAAAGACTTCACTTTATAGAAAAAGCTGCAAAGATTTGTTTCAGCGGTTGTAAAACTGGCAGCGAGACAAGTTTTGCCAGTTTCCTTTTATCCGAAACATTTTTCACAAAGCCTTAAAAATATTATCTTTGTATGTTCCACTACATTCTTGTTTGAGTTTTCATCTCATCTGATTTGTCTGTCTCCTTGTCACTTTACGTCACTCATGTCTAAAGAATACAGTTACCAAATCTGATGACTAAAGTAATGCAAAAGGCATAACCTAGCAACCACTTATTTGGGATGCCATATATTTTTTCATGATAAATAAAACTTCCTTTTACTAGAGTTAGCAGAGCATTCTGCTGCTTATGATTGATAGTACCTGTTAGTGTCACTTGCTTACTTTCAAAAGCTTTCTGAAGAATAACAAAAGTGCAGCAGAGAAATGAATTTTAAGTGTTTAGAAAGAGAAATTTAAATTCTTCCACCATGGACATCACTTAAAATAAAGTGTGCCAGAAAGCATTCAGGAGAAGGCCACTGAAAACTAACTTAATATTGTTAAAAAGAACTTTACCTATAGACAAACATAACCATGCTGAGCCTGATCCAGCCCCTTCCATATGGTATCACACCATGGTTTTCTGCTGAATGCAGTTTGGCCACTTCTCTTTGCTTGCCTAATTTTGATGATGTCTGGCATTTTATTAAATGATTTTAAGGCTACTAATTGATATTCAGCTGCTGATATTCTTAAATAAAAGAATCAGCTGAGGAGACCCTGGGTCAGGGTAAATGGAAGAATTTTAAATCAAAATATAAATCAAGGAGATTTGGTATCTGTTCTTTCCTATAACCCCAATATTTTATTATACTTGATTTATTCAGACAGCACCAGTAATAACCTTTTTTCTTCCCTGGCTGGTAGAACAGAGACTTTTGAGGGTGTGATGACAATGTTGTTCTTTCAAGGCTCAAATACATGCAAAAAGAAAGTATTTTATGGAATTATGCTAATAGCACTAGGAAAGGCTGGGATACTTGGTCAACCTTATTTGATACTGAAAGTTCAGGCATTAAAAATTGTAGTGATAATGACACAGCAGAGGAGTTCAGGTGACGGAAAAGGAATTGGCGCACCTGGAAGCTTTTGTCTTCCAATCCTAGGAATTTATTGGCAGTTTAGTAATAGTTATCTTTCTTTGCACCTTAACGGACATCAGTATCCACCTCAAGACTGACTTCACACTGTTCAGCCAGGACATTCCTACCTACGCACTTTCTCCCTCAGTACATTGAATCCAGTTTTAACGTGAAAAGGTCATTGGAAGATACAAGTGTTCAGCTGCCAGTAGACTTCAGCTACCAGTACACTGGGGAGACTGGGAATGCCCAGGACTGGAGGGCAGAGGCACTTCAGCCATGCTGGGAAGGGCAGGAACTGGCTCCGTGTCTCACAGAAGACAAGACTAATTACTGGAGTGATGCTCTTCTAAACACTGTGAATCAGAGCATGGCATTTTTCTCCATGTGCAGCGCATCTTTGCAAGAGTCTAACACATAATCTGTACCACTCATTACTCAGATCTACTCTTGAAATAAATCATAAGGATATTTTTGAGGGGAAGAGATGCTGCGAGAGTATAACTGGAGGGTATGTTACCCACACTGTCAGTCTGTTGAGCCACAGCTCCATGGCGGGTGCTTACCTGTGTCCTGTAGTCTATCTATGAGCATCAGGACTAGCATTAGCTAGAAATAATCCAAAGGGCTGATCCTAAACATCACTACCAGGAATCTTATGGGCCACCCAGTCTGTCCTTTCTTCAAGCTACTCCATGTTAACTGCTTGAACAGTCAGACCCACAATGTAATTTGCTTTATTTTTTTTCCTTCTTCTCAGACTATGTGATATGAAGTAACATTATTTATATGGGTAAATACTGCAGACAGTGGTTAGCAGCCTGTCCCTACGTGCAGTAACAGAGGTAGAGACAGTATCCATAGTTCGCAGGGGTTCCCATGCCACTGAATCCTGTTCTGGATAATGAATCTGCAGGGAATCTCGTGACTGAAAAGCAGTGGCTTATCGTCAAAGACGACTGTTTCAGCAGGGTCTCCACAGATGTTATAGCCATGTAAATATATGGCAGATTCCTAAAAATGACACTATTCCCTTGGGTACTGAAGAAAGATATTGGTGTATAACACCAGCATCTAACTTCAAGCCTCACAGGTGAAACGTCTGTTCCCATCTCCTACTGAATCATCTACACTACCTATTCCCTATTCATATTCAAAAATAGAAAATCTTTTTCCCTGTTAATTTTCCAGCAAAAATGGTCAGTTATCACTGATATTTATTTTTAGCAAGGATGTGAAATAAGAAGTGCCTAGAGACTTGGAAAATTGCATCAGCTATTGATGGGGGTGGTGGTTGAGTGGGAAACTCTTGGGCTGGCTGATAGTCTCCTTTTGTTTATTGAGAAATGTAGAAATCAAGAATTTCACATACGCTCTTGGGATCCTTTGAAGGAGTCACTTCTCTTTTTCTCCCTGACATCTTTTCTTTTGTTCTTACATGACATTAGATATTTCTAAGAAACAGAAAATGCTCCTAGAGGGCCTACCTGTGACTTTTCATATCACCATTTTTATTCCTAGCGCTCACGTGAGAATGAAAAGCAGAGGTCATTAGGGTCAAAGTATGGGCTTGAATACCCCTTGTGAGAAACAGCTCTGCGTGTGGTGAGCTGAGCTGCCTCTCGGTCCCTCCCAACCAGCAAGTACCAGGAGAAACCCGATTTCCTTCAGCTTTTGTTGACTCTACCTTATCTCTGCAGGCAGCTTTTCCCTCTCTTGTGCTTTTGTACTTCTGCACATTAGAATATTAGGTCAAACGCCCTCACTAAATGTTGTGCTGTACAATATTTCTGATTTTCATCTTTTTGCTTGATTTTCTCCTCATCTACTGGAGACATCAATGGTAAAGTAATTTTCCCCTCAGACGTTTGCCCTTTCATTATGCTGGAGTTTACTATAAACATCATGTCAAACGGGGCTTTCCCAGTTCTTTATAAATGTTTACTCTGTGCTCAAAGGTGCTAGGAAAACAAGAATCACCTATTGCTTTTGGAATTATTAACAACTTTAATTATTTCCCCACTCATTGTACGCTATGAATAATGTGTTACAGAGTCTTAGGGGTCTGTGTTGTGGACGATGAGAAAGTGTCACACGATGGGTTAATACTGATCTGATCTTTTACTGGTACATAAATCGCATGATTGTATTGCTTACAATAATAGTGATGTTTTTGATACTTGCAGTGGAAGCAGAGGGAGGGATTATTTGCTGTTTGCTGTGGAAACCACCTGAAATTCAATCTGTAGGCTAATCTAATTATAGTGCAAATGATAATAAGACTAGATGACGGGACTGTCTTCTATAAACTTAAACCTGAACATACCTTATGTTCTCTAATTTTAGCTAGCTACAGTGACAGGGACCGTGTACTCTATTTTGCACAGCAGGTTATTGAGATTTTTCAGTATATATACACACATAAAAATTATATACATGTATACATAAAAATTAAATATACATATATAATCCAGTGGAAACCAATAGTTCACAGAAATGTAAATATTGTTCTGCAAAATCTAATATAGACCTGAATTTCTCTTTTCCTACTGAGAAATAGTTCTGTTTAATGGAAAGATCTGTTATCTCTGGTATAAGATCCTGACTGCAGACTCCTGTAGGGCAGGTTGTAAAGCTGTAGTGTGTAATAAGGAGCCTTCACTCCGTTTGCTCTCCACTAAGGGCCTAACGACACCAGCTTCAAAGCAATGTTGTCATAGCATGTCTTCATGATGCAGGAATTGTTACCAAGCTCTACCTGGCCTCATTGTGCAGCCTTCATCTTGGGAGTCTATCAATCAGATGCATTTTTGGCATTGATAAATCAACCGCACAGCTCAATTCCAGAACGTACACCCCTGTGGAATGCTTTTCTCGGTGCTACAGTCTTTCCCACCAAATTCATGTGGAGTGGTGTCATCAGGCTCCAAGTAAAGAAGGAAGCAGGAAGAGCTCATAGATTAAATTTTAGATTAAATTTTACAAGAATAAAACCTGTATTAAAACATTATGCAGTGATGAGTATAGCTATCTGTATAGTCATTTTCTGATTTTTAATATGCTCATCAGTTATGGTAGAAAAAAAAATACTACAGGCTCCAACGTATAAAGGGGATAGAACTTGTTAACATAATTAATATTGCTACGTATCAAGGCAAACAATCAATCACACCTATGGATAAGCAAATCTGTTAAAAAAAGGATGCACATAAAAATAAGCTGTTGGTTCACCTTGGAGCATAACATGAAGGGACGATGCAGGGCGCGGGCAGCAGCCGGGCTGCCCACAGGTTGGTGCCAGCCACCAAGGGCAGCATCTTTCCGAGCCAAAGCAGAACCACCGCACAAAGCTGGGACCGTGGGATTGGGGCAGGTTACAGAGCCGCTGCCCACGGGCAGGCACACGGCAGCTCCTACCCTAACACCACGGTCAAGGCAAATACTGCTTTCCTTGGATGAGTAAACAGGGGAATATCAGGTTGAACTACAGGGGATGGATGACAGCTGTAATTAGGACTCTTTGGGGATGACAGTCTTTAATTCCATAATGGAAAGTTCCAACAAGGTGTTGATGAATCACAGTTTTAAAGAAGATGCATAGTTATTATTTAAAGACTTGAAAAAAAGCATTATAGTGAAAACCTCAAGAGCATAACCTGTTTTATTTAGCCAAAAAAAGGATTAAGGGTTGTTTGAATAGAGCCTAGAATTATCTCTATATGGAATACAAATCATAATATAAAGCTTAGAAATTGTCAAACAAAATATAGCACCTGGAAAATGTAGAAGTAGAATAGGCAAATTCAGACCAGACACAAAACTTCCTTTTATAACTGTAACCATTTTAAGTGCAATTAAGCATTACCAACCTACCAAGATTTGTCCTGGATTTTTCATCACTGGAAATGTTTAAGTCCTGACCTTGTTTTGGTTTATGTACAACTTATATGGACTGAATGAGCACTGATTTCTAATCTATTAAGAAAAATAATTAGATCCTGTTCCAAAGTTGATTTCAGCCCTTACAAATCGAAGTATCCTTAACAAATCAAAGGAGAAGTCCACCATGGAAGTAAAATTAATGCAGGATTTTAAAATTTAAGTTAATTAAACATTTTTAAAGTGTGAATTAAGTGTTTGGTTGTACATTCTCACAGGCACAGATTTTTATGTATATAATTTTCTCAGGAGAGAGCACAAACCAAGCTTCTGAGAAGACAAGACACCTCCCTATCCCCTCAGGCTTGCAGCCTTGAGAGTAATCGTACATGACTGTAGTAGTGGCTGTTTTTCTTACCACTCTGAAATGTTTTCATTTCAAACAGAAAATTGCATTGAGAGCCCCATAGCCCTGCCGAGCAGAGCAAGGGCTCTATCACTTCTCTTGGACACCAGCTAAATAGACTGAATCAGGGGTTGTATTTAATCCATTTCAAACATCCAAATGAAATATGCTTATTTGCTTCTTATACAGGCTAGGACATATTTCACTTAAAGATGAGTCTAATGGAAATAGCAAGGGATTTGTCATTGGCTTCAGTGAAACCCAGGATTATACTTACAGTACACATGGAATAGGCTTTCTGAAAAGAACATCCTGCAATCCCAATCACTTCATCATGTGAACATAATATACCTCCATATTACACACCTGCATGTTCTGAGCAAATTACATCTTAAAGGAAATTGGGCTTTTTGCTCCTATGTCTACTGGTGGAATTCTTTCCCAGAATTTGAAATACTTTGTTTCTAAAACTTGAAACCTTTACCTGCCTTTGTAACAACTGCTGCCATGGCAAAAAAATGTTTTGCATTTGCTTTTATGGGTGGATGTACATTGTTTTCTTAAGCTCATCCTATACAGTGAGCTATTCATCAACAGTTTATTTGACAAAGACCGTGTTTTTATCAGAACTAAAATAGGAATTCTGGATAGCTGAACAATTAATCCTTCCTCGTCATTCTCATCACGCTTCAAATCACCACCAAAACAGTTAAGCTTTTTCCGCCTGTGAAACAACAAGCATCTGACCAATCAAACAAACTTCCACTGTAAACTTACCCAGTTTTCGCAAAAGTTGCCCAGTATCTCAACATGGACCGGCTTAAGATTTCTTCAGCTTTGGTGTAATTCACTCTTCTTTCTAGGGGCAATCCGAACACAAATTCGATCTCATAACCGTGCATTACTCCCATCCACTCTGGCCAAGGCAGCTTTGAGGATCGATGTTCAAAGAAATAAAAGAAAGCGTTGTGTCCTAGTTGTGCAAATTTTTTTGTGAACTCCATTTCAGGACATATTATATTGTAGTCACCAATAACGTCATCCAAGGCATCACGGTAATGTTCTGGCTTTTGCTCATTTTCCCAATCTGTGTACTGAAAAATGATCGATTCTATTGCAAGTTGGCTTGCTTCTGGGAAGGACTGAGTTAAAGCTGCTTCAAATTCTGTTTTATTGATCAAGCCATCACCATCCTTGCTTAAGCCAGGGACTCCATATGCTAGAAATGCTGATCCTTCATCTTTATTAACACCAACTAAGATCTGTGTGTGTTTGAAAAGGCCATTCTCAATCAACTTTTCTGGCATGTCTGCAAGAAAATCTCCATCCACAGTTGGACAGAAATATATTTGTAAAAGAGACTCATATGTTACAACAAATTTTTCATTCTCCAGTATATCCTTTGGGTCCTTGTCTTGGAGGCAGAGAATTAGCTCTGTCTCATTGCTGGTGGGACACTGGAGTTGTTTAGCTAAAGCCACTGTTCTGTTTCTGGCTTCAGATGGTGTTATTGCAGCCCAAGGGGCATTTGCAGATCCACTTTGCATGATGGCTCTTGTGAATAAAGGATGGCTTTTAGGAGAAAGGATATGGTAGCTGACAGAAGCCGAGCCAGCACTCTCTCCGAATATAGTCACACTTTTTGGATTGCCTCCAAATGCTGCTATGTTCTCCTGGATCCACTGAAGTGCCAATCTTTGATCAAATAAACCTGCATTTCCAGGAGCTTCCTGGTTTCCTGGCAAAGCCAAAAATCCCAATGCACCAGTCCGGTAGTTCATGGAAACTACAATGACTCTTTCCACCCTGGCCAGAAACTTGCCATCATAGACCGGTAGGGAAGTTGACCCAGTCTCAAAGCCACCACCATATATCCACACCATGACAGTTGCATTCTTGGGTTTGGGAGAAGGAATCCATACATTAAGGTATAAACAGTCTTCACTTAGGTTAGTTTTTGGATTCCACATCTCTGATCCAGGAAATCCCGGGTAAGTTGTATCTATAAGCTGGTAGCAAGAGTTTGCATGTTTCGTGGCATCCCAAACATCTGACCACTTCTCATGAGGTTCTGGTTTTTGAAATCTCAGTCTACCAATGGGTGGCTGTCCATAAGGTATTCCAAGGAAGGCTGTCACAGTTCCCCCCAGTACCTGTAGGTTCGTCCCTCTGACTCTGCCCTTCTTGGTTGTAATGATGTTATCTTCAGGCATTACCTTCCTGATGAACATATACAGGAGAAGAAGCCACATAAGAGATCTGGTATAGAGACTTGTGCCACTTGTCCAAATCATGATACCTGAAACACAGGAAAAAAGAAATTCGGAATTAGTATTGCAATGTTTTAGTACCAGAGCCAAAACAGTTTATTCAAAAAGGGTGTAGGTCATCCCAAAGGCGTTACAAATAAGATGGTGCTGCTGCACAAAGCTCCGCAGTCTTTAACCATAAGTTCTTGTTAGTTAGTTGTGTTGCAAAGACTGTGTTTAGTACTTAGTATTTGGTACAGTGCTTCAGAAAAACTGTCACTAAAAAAAACATAGAACTGAAGAAGCCAGACCAGGGGAGGTAAAGTCATATGAGCAGACTCGGACTACTTCAGTTAGCAGATGACTTAACCACCTGCATTTCCACTGGCACGATGAACAGGACGTTTTATGACCTGTGATGGAAAATGCCATGCCTGACTAGCCGTTATTCTGTTAGAGGTTACTTTGGCAATTCATGTTCTCAAATCAATAAAGAGTGATAACAAACATCACTAGGCACAGATTTTTCCACACGTAAACATGCATCCCGCAAACACTGGAGCTTGAAGGCAAGTTTTAATCCAAGGATTTCCAGGTCTACAGAAGTTTTGAACTATATGCTTTTGTCACAGTAGATGCCTGGGCTGAAGCAAACCATTGAGACGGCATTAGTATGAACTCAAAGCACTGGGTGATTTCACTGTCCTGCTCGTATGTCTTAAGATCTGAAGGTGTTTTAACAAATCAAGTACATGAAGGACCTCTGAAGTGACTGTCCATTCGGCGATTGCATACAGAGGTACACCAAGACCTAAATGAAGCATTACTTTCAAGATCTTTTTTCTCTAAAGCAACTTAACCAAGTTTGCAACCACCATAGTCATGAGAAGTAGTCATACTTCTACTACTTAGAATGAACATTAAAATGCTAAAAAGCCAAGGATTTTTTAATAGATGTAGGTGGTGCCTAATAATTTAAGTATGTCCTGGTCTTTGTTTCCTGAGAACTTTTCATAGTGAATATGATCTTAAAACTAAGGCTATACATGCTAATTATGTACCACATTTAAGCATACTAGTAGTCCTATTTACCCCAACTTTTTCAAATGCTATAAAACCCCCAGTATCTTCCCCTGGAAAGTGAAAAGTCAGTAGAAGACTATTTGCATAAACCCATTTCTATGGCTTAAATATTTGAAAATGCTCAACAAAGCTTCCTTCTATTTTTGCTCTTTGCCCTGCCGTACATAGTGTACTCTGTCCTGCCACTTTAAACAGGCCATTCTTTGTTAATGAGGAGCACTTGTGTCCTTGAAAGGAAAGAAGCTAATTTCTGTGGAAAGTACAGCTGTGGCCTAATCTGAGCTCCTCCTGCTTGTTTGCATATTCTTGGAAATCAATTAATAAAATGGAGGGGGGGGGCGGGGAAGGAAGATTTTGCGCAGAGGTTCCTAACTTGGAGATAGCATCAAAGGAGCAAGGAAGAATCTTCAGAGACAATATTTTTAGCATTCATCTAAACAGATAGGAAACAGATAAATTTTAGAAAACATAAACATTTATTCTTTTGTCTTTTTTTTTTTTTAAAGAAAAAAGTGAATGGGGGCAATAGACTTCAGTGTTGGTCTAACACTCCACCTAGCCTCCAGCTTGACTTACAGAAACCTGCAAATGCCCCCATGTATGTTAAACTTTAGAGGTGTGAGTAGTCTCTCTGGATGACACATGAGGTCCAGCAGCTCCCGAGGACTTTGGGTAAGCAGATGCTTGCTCCAGTAGCCGGCGGTACCCACACAGGAGGCTCACATCCTTTAGTGCCATTTAACTCTCCTCTCTATGTGCCAGTCATTTTTTTTTTCCATTCATTCCTGTAATAAAATCTTTTAAGAGCTGGGTGAGAAAAGGGTGGTGAAGATTAGCTCAGGGCTAAACTCTTTCACCCTATCTCGCAGTCAACCAAGGCAACTGGGGTGGCTGTAAGAAATGCAAATAGTAGGGATCTAGTTGGGTATGTGTGTACCCAATGCACAGCACTGTGAGATGGGAGGAGCACTTTCTGTAAGTCTGTTGTTTCACTGACACTCTCTTTTTTTACACAATCACTTCTAACATGCCACGCAGGACCGAACCACAACAACAAGCTGGAAATGGTAAGAAATTTCAAACATTGTCGCTATGAAGAAGAGAAAATGACACTAAGAAAAGCAAGAGATGTTAATGTTCCTAAAGCTTTCATTATCTAAACAGTAATTAAAATTAATTCCCCTCTGCACTTTCCTCTTAATTAAAAAGGAATGGGACAGGAGGAAATACTGTAGTATTGTAAAACACAGAGGCACAACATTTGACCCTACGAAGTTTTAGACAAGAATTCTAGGAAGAAAAAAAGTAACAAGAATTTCAAATCTGTACCTTTTTAATTGGCTCTGCAAAAGAGCAGGTGGCATTTTAAAGAAAAAGTTTGAAATAGATCAAGCTTGAAAAAAACAGAAATTTTGTACTACTGAATGAGAGAACACGTCTAGTCTCAAGTTACTCTGCTAATATTAACAAAAGTAGCAAGTGATAGAGAATTATTATTACACCTTGAATATATGGCAAATACTGCATTTAATAAGGTTCTTAATGCTGCATTAAAACAAACTCAACAACATAAAGCATACTGAGCAAAACAAACATTACTTGATTATTACTATGAGAGTAAAAAGGTCAGAAGATTGCTTTAGCTCATCAACCTTAACAGAGCAGAGATGTATCGTAAAGTGTATTTGCATACTTTAAAAAGCTTCTTCTGTAGTAGTTTCCTCCAGCAAAAGTTAAACAGACCATACTCTTGTATTCTTATTCAGCAAGGGAACACAATTTATTTCAATGATTATTTCCTCTCCTTGCAAATCTTTACCCAGCCAAAAAATCTATACACAAGACTATATAATCACTATTTAAATAGAAAAGATGGTTGAATTAATAAGTGATTTCTAGCTCAGCTTAATTTACTTAGCCCAGGTTCCCTTGAATAATACCAAGGTCTGATACACACGCTTGCTTACTCGTTCCATTTGCAGAGCAGAGTGAGTTTTCCCAAGAGAGCAACAAATGGGCAGAGCGTAACATTTTAAAAGATCACAATCCCCGTGCAAATCAAGCAGAACTGTAAATTATCCTGGCAGACAGAGACGTGTAAATAGAGAAGCACTTACCCCACTTCTATTACAAGAACTACAAAGTTTTTAAGAGTCAGGATCTTTGAATACTTCAGGGAAAATGCAGTATGCAGCTGCTGCTTTAAGCCCGTAAATTGGACAGTACTGACATTATAATCAACTGTTTCTGACACAAAGCTCGCGAGAGTTGGCAGCAGCAACTTGATCTGCAGGCAGCCGTTCCTTACGATCTGACATCTGCTCAAAGGCTAATGGTCTAGTTGTAGAAATGCTAGAGAGATAAACCCGTTTTGGAGAAAAATCAGACATGAGCTCCTACAGGGAAGGAAGGTGCAGTGATTTGTTCTTAGCACAGGGCAACAATTTTGTAATCTAGAAAGATAAACAGAATTAGAAATATAATAAAATCCTGCCTCTCTTTCCTTCGTCTGTCTTAGACCACTGGTCTCACCTGTACTTTTTTGCTGTTGTACAACTCAAGATTAGCACCATTTTAAAGTACCTCAAGCTTTTCTTTTCACTGTAAGATAAGTAGTTATTTTGGGGGTTAAGCAACTGTGGCAGATAAAAATGGAGTGTCCTCTGCACAGAAACGTCAACAACTGGCAAGCATCAGTTGTGTTACTTGACTCATGGCCATCTGTGGGCTACGGCAGAAACCTGCGTTGTCCTCTACTGATGTTAGGGTTAAAAATGGTACCCCTGTGGTGTCACATGCTGTTTTCTCTCTCTTCTTAGGCTTCAAATAGGAAATCACCCATGCTGCTTAGTCCACCGGATACCCTTCTTTTGCCTGAACCTCTCGAGCTTTGTTTCCACAAGAATTCAGCACTGCAGGTGCAAAGCCGGTCTAAACCGCAGGGCAGAGTTGTCAGGGTTGCAGCACAGCTGAGGACATGTCCCACAAAGCAGGGCTGATATTTAAATTGCAAATATTTCGAGGTACAAATGAAGGCAGAAGAGAGAAGAGAGGTGGAGAAGGCAAATAAGTACATACACCCCCCCTTACAAAATGTCTTGTCAAACCCACATCCCTGAGCCACCACGTGAAACCAGAGGGCCACCCCTTGGCGGCGGGGCTGCTGGCCCCCAGCAGCATCTGCTCTCTAGCTCTGCTCTGAAAAAGGCAACTTTTCCATAATTTAAGGTTTTCTTCTACGGAGGGCCTTTGCTTCCCCTGTTAGAGCTGAAGACAATTAGTTTCCCTCTGTTTAATAATCAAACTACAGCTCTGTTTCAATTACACAAAAGCAATATTTGGCAATGCATAGAACAGGAATAAAGCCGAAATAAAAAGTTAAGTGTGAAGTTTATAGACCTTAACATGGAGACTACAAATGATTTTTAAAAGCTAGCATGTGAAATAGTGTTTTAATAGAGAAAAGCCCAAGAAAGCATGGTCATTTGGTTTCTCCCAGTAATTTTAAAGTCTACCTTTAGGTTCAGACATCCAGTAGGTATATTGCAGGGACATGTCCGTTGCAGAAAATATCTCCCAGCCTAGACCTAAACCAGGTTATAAATCCATAAACTGTCAGCATGGAAGTGTCCAATAGAGTTGCTAGTTGGGAATTCAGAATTCTTAGCCGAGATTGTTATCTCAGTAATGTAAATAGAAAGATTTAATAACAAAATACGATTAATTCAGGATCAACTCTAACAGCAACTGTTGTTGATGAAAACTTTTCAAGTGCAGTTTCCTGCAGGAAATGCTAAGTTGTGCTCTTTAAATTAAGGCAGTTTTCAATGTTCTCTGATGTGCACATTCACTGACTTTCTCCAATGCCTCTTCAACCCATTTGGAAACATGGCCAGGTGACACACATTTGCTGTAACACCAGGGGAATGAATCATAACCCCCAAATCTTGTTACAGGCCACTTTTAAATAAGGTAATTCTGAAGCTTATGATAAACCATTTTATTCTCAAGCCTCATCACTGCCTTGAGCAGTAGAGAAACAGCAGGAGACTCAAAACACTAAAAATGCTTTTTCTGGCTTCATCTATTTTCCAGCATTGGCCACCTTGTCCCACCTCTGCTGTCACCACCGCTCCCTTCCCCTCTCCTCGCCCCTCTCTGCTCCCCTTTACAGTGCCCAAGGCACCTCAAACAGCATTCTGCTCTGAGGCTGTCGGGGCTCGAAAGGAGTTGTTTAGGATGACCTCCCTCCCCTTGGGACCAACGACCAAGTTCGTGACCCCCCTGGACTGAATTAAGGTGAAATGACACCAGCCAACCAGTTTAACAATTTATTAATACAAAATACGAGGCGTGAGGTTAGATGCAATAACTCAATGGCAACTACCTAACTGGACAACCCAGCTAGACAAACAAGTCCCATGCCGCGTGTCTTTCACAATTTGATAAAGAGAGGAGGAGAGAGGCAGAGACAGAGACAGACAAAGATATCACCACCTGTGGCTCCAGCAGCGTCCCGTTGGTCCTCTTGTTTATTGGTGTCTTGGTGGTGGGAGGTCCTCTCCTCGCAACTGATGGTACCATTTTATACCGTCCAAGTCCCAAAATGTCTGCCCAGTTCCAAGAAATTTTGTGCGTACTTCAGTAGTCAAGGCAACAGCACGTTTGCCACGTAGACTTTGGTACCCACACGGCGATGGTATGGCGCCTCCAGTCCACTGCGCATGCGGATGTGTTCTTAGGGGTTGTAGGTTGTCCCCAGTAAGTGCCATGACCACCAGTTGACCTTCCGTTGCGCTTGCGCCGTAGAGATTGCGCCAGGCTGTGGGTGTCGTCGTTATGGCGCAAGTTAACCGCAGCGCCCTGAAACCGGTGTCTTGTGGTTTCCTCTGTACCAAGAAATGTTTAAGACAAATGTCTGCGTGATCTGACCCCTGTGGAGGCAGACACGGTTACTAAATGCGAAACGTGGAGCATTTCTATGGACTCTGACAAGGTGACCCTGGGATACGTCAATCAACTGCCTCGGGTGGTTTCTCAGGCGGTAGAAAACGCTGAGCTGGGCCTTGGCGTTACCTGGATGTCTTCAGGGAAGGGGGGCATTCGGACAGGCTGTTTAGGTTGTTATACTTCTCGACTATTGTACTTTAGTCTAATGTTAGGCTATTATGCTGTACTTTTTAAGAAAACTAAGCCCTCGTCTATAATTTTTTCCTTTAATTAAAAAATTAACATATAAATTAAAGTTTCACAACTGTGTGCTGTGAGAGGAAACACTTATTTTAGTTATTACTTAGCTTACTAAAAATACCTGCGCGAAAATTAGAGATTAAATACATTTAATGCTTTTTGTAATTCCGTGTAGAGTGGTCATTTTCTCAGTTTTCCTTTGGGAGCTTGAAAGGAAAGGACGTACAAGCCAGCAGATAGAACACCATATATATATATGTGTAGGTATATATATAAGAGCTTTTTTACATACATACATATATCTAATTATGTACATATAGTCGTACTTTTAACTATCTCTATCCATCTCTCTACCTATCTATAATGCTAAGGTTTTTTTGACGTTATGTAAATTTTTATTTAAGGCAAGGTTCTGAAAAATCACCACCAAAGATAAAAGTGTCTTTTCATTATTTAATGTGTACATGAAATAGATGTCACACTGACATGGGAAATTTGATAGCAAAGATGTCCAAGTCTCTTAAGGAATGAAAGCAAAGGCCAGGTCTAGGAAAAATTGACATTTAGTAGGCTAAGAAGCTTAGAGAATTTAAACAATATGTATTATAGAAATATCAAACCTTTTTGTTATGATTCAGTTCATTATTAAACTGCCCTTCAGGATCTTACCTAAGCATATAGAGATGTTTACACTTCTGAATATCCTAAATTATGCACATTTTGGGTTATCTTCAGGACTTACCTAATAGAGCTGAGAAATCTGAGAGAGATAAAACTGCTTGAAAAAAGATGTATCTCAGATATTTCTAGTGGAAAAACACGTGCTTCTCTCCCAAGGTGTCCTCTAAGTGTTCAAGGTCTCCTCGCACGTGAAGCGTCCCATTCACCAGGTTTGATCCTGCCCTTCCAAGCCATCTACAGCCCCAGAAAGAGCATCTGGGCTCCTGTAAGGATAACTGGCCTGAAAAGCTTTGCAAATATCACTTCAAAGTAAAGGTTATCACATTCGAAGTGTGTGCATGGGTGAGGAAATATTTACGCCCTAATAATATGTAAAAGTAGGAAACATGCTTGCTTGTTTTAATCGCCGAGAGGAAAATCAAAGGGCAAATTACAGCTAAACCATATGAAATGTCATTTGTATGAAAATGTGGGGAGGTTTCGTTTAAACTCCAGCCTTGGTAAGGTCCCTCAGGGAGGGCTCAGCCATCTCTGATCCCCCGCTGAGTTTTCATGCTGAGCATCTGTGTGACCTTGGCTCGAACCTCTGAGAAAACCACTATGTTGTGAGAAAAAGGTGTGAGGAAAACAAGTAAACTCAAGCTGTATGTGATACGAAAGGTGAAATTGCAGACAGGGGTAAGATTGCTGAGATGGGGACAGCAGCTCAAGGACTCAAAGGGAAAAAATATCAAAGCTGCAAGCTGTGAAATCTTCAGGTAAAAAACACAGAAGACGGGAGCTCAGCAGCAGCAAGGAATTACTGATGCTCAGCTTTTGGGCTTGCATTCACATTATTCTGCTGTGCATATTAGGAAATAAATCATCGCCTTTACTTTTGAGTATACCCAGCTTGCAGAGGATCTTTCCATGCCTAAATACAGTGATCCCGAAAGGTTACACCTTTCTTTTCTTTCTGTATTTCTTTTGCAAATCTCATACTTGGTACTCCACACGACACCTGTGTATACCTGTGAATGTAAAACAGGGACACCCTAAATAAACCTGGAGAGAGCTTAAATGTTGCTACGGGTGATTGTAGCTGTTGGTCAGACCAGTCTGAAATTCTGTTGTTATTCTGGTTATTCAAAGAAGCCTCACTCCAGAGCAGCTTCCAGGACTAGCAGAAGTTCCCAACAATACATCTGGAGGGTAATTTGATAATATTAGGAAAGGTTTCTTGGATACATACCATGAAAATGGATACCAATTTATTAAGAAGACACTAACACTCATGTAAAGCCATTAAACATGATTATCTTTTCCTCTTATTGGTTCAGTTATGATCCGCTGTACCTTTTTCCTTATTACTCTAATTATAGATTGGTATAATTTCCTCTTTATTAGCACAATTATGGTCTGTACTTTTATAAAATTCTTGAAGAAATCAAAGCGAATGAGAAAATATAGCCAGTTAAAAGATAAAGGTATTATTATTATTATTATTATTTCTTTTGAATGTTCACTTACTCTTAATTCCTTATGGTACTCTTACATAACTCAATATTTTGTCTCATATAGGGATCAGATTCAATAAAGAAAATAAAAAATTATTAATGGATACACAATATGTCTTTCATGACATTATTATAGCCTGGTGTTTAGCTTATAAGAAGACAGGCAAAATTGGAGTGTCAGCAAAGAGCTGAAATCTTGTGTGAGCACGATAAAGCTAATTAAATTATAAGTTAGGTTTCACAGATTTCTGCAGAAAATGAATTAATTGACAATATAAATGTTTTCTATTTCTGTTTCCTTTTTCTTTCCTATGGATAGTAAATCTCTATTTGTTTAAAATTATGTAAAGATCTCTGAATAACCAAGCTTGGTTGCTAGTAATCACCTACCGACAGCACTGTGAAGTTCACAATGATAGTATGTCCTCTCATACCCAAACTCTGTGAATAACTAAGAAGTTTGATGGATAAATGAGCTCATTTGAATCTGCTAAGGAGAATTTGTATCTGGGACATAGGAACTCTTCCCAATTCCCAATTCTCCCAATTCTTCCTCTTTATTTTAGGCCTTATCACCAATATGATCCTCCATCTTTCAGTTTCTGCATCCACAAGAGAGATACACATCTCTGATGAAAAATAGAGACATTTGAAGCTTTAGCTTAAGCCACTGCAGTTTTCAAATTTCAATTTAATCTAGCATGTTGAAATAGGAATGAAAGAATTGAGGCTTATATCAGGACCTTCTGGGACCTGCAGGTGGGAAGTTATAGAGGAAACAAGTTCAGCGTGCCTCAGTCCACTCTCCAATAAATGGGTCAGTGCACCCGAATATGTCACAACTACGGATTTTAATGGAAATAATTAGGTGTTTGTCATGAGATAGAACTTCAGATCCACTGGTGCCCTGCTGTTACTCTGCATTGGTCTGAAGCTTGTGGGAGAGAAGACTTGAGAGGTTATTGCAGCCCATGTGCAACGAAGGCAGCCGGCATGCAGCTTTCTAACAGCTTGGCTCATGTAGGAGGAAGGCAGAGTCAATGTTGGTCAACATCAGGTCACATGTTTTAGTTTTCCTCACTATGATTGCATCAGGGCGTGTTGGGTTTGTGTGGCAAGGTTTTGGTAGCGGGGGCTTACAGGGGTGGCTTCTGTGAGAAGCTGCTAGAAGCTTCCCCTATGTCCGACAGAGCCAATGCCAGCCGGCTCCGAGATGTACCCTCTGCCGGCCAAGGCTGAGTCCATCAGTGACAGGGGTAGTGCCTCTGGGAGAACGTATTTAAGAAGGGAAGAAAACACCTGCACAACTGCAGCTGGAGAGAGGAGCGACAACACGAGAGCCCCAGCCCTGCAGAGCCCCAGGTCAGTGCAGAAGGAGGGGAGGAGATGGTCCAGGCGCCTGAGCAGAGATTCCCCGGCAGCCTGTGGTGATGAAGACCACGGTGAGGCAGGCTGTCCCCCTGCAGCCCAGGGAGGTCCACGGGGGAGCAGATCTCCACCTGCAGCCCAGGGAGGAGCCCACGCCGGAGCAGGGGGATGCCCGAAGGAAGCTGGGACCCCGTGGGAAACCCACACTGGAGCAGGTTTTCTGGCAGGACTTGTGACCCCGCGGGGGACCCGCGCTGGAGCAGGCTGTGCCTGAAGGACTGCAGCCCGTGGGAAGGACCCACATTGGAGAAGTTCATGGAGGACTGTCTCCTGTGGGAGGGACCCCACGCTGGAGCAGGGGAAGAGTGAGGAGTCCTGCCCCTGAGGAGGAAGGAGCTGCAGTGACAATGAGTGATGAACTGACCCCAACCGCCATTCCCCGTCCCCCTGCGCCACTGGGGGGGAGGTGGGAGAGAAAATCAGGAGTGAAGCTGTGCCCGGGAAGAAAGGAGGGGTGGGGGAAAGGTGTTTTTAAAATTTGCGTTTATTTCTCATTACTCTACTCTGGTTTGACTGGTAATAAATGAAGTTAATTCCTTCCCCAAGTCGAGCCTGTTTTGCCAGTGCTGGTAACTGGTGAGTGATCTCTCCATGCTCTTATCTTGACCCATGAGCCCTTTGTTATGTTTTCTCTCCCCTGTCCAGCTGAGGAGGGGAGTGATAGAGCAGCTTTGGTGGGCACCTGGCCTCCAGCCAGGGTCAGCCCACCACCCAGGGCAAAACTAAAAAAATATTCCAGAGCCCTTTTTCCTTTATTTTCTATCATTCACAGTGGATTTGATCTTTTTGCCTATGTGTTTCATGAAAGAAATATAACTTTGGGAAAAACAGATGACCCTGGAAGAGGTTGTGCTTATTTTGTTACCACTGTGACAGAACACACGTAGACGCACACTGACCTCTGCCATACGGTCATGCCCAGATACCATTACGCTTATGAAAGCTCAGGCACTGCTAAGCACTATTGTAGTCTCAACAAGGAAGCAAACTTCTCAAGCTGAGTGACTTTTTAACAGAAGGCCCCTCCGTTCTGTGGATGTGCAAGCATTGTGTGATCATGAAAATCTCATTATAAACATCTGTGCAAATTTTTCGGGAAGATGCCATGGTTGGTGAATATTGGGTAAGACATCACCGTGCCATCTGCTTGAAAAACAGCTGTCGGAACAGGTGGCTTAGTGGTAACGTACAGTAGACTCCCTCAGGTCTTGCTATATGTCTATATATTAAGTACATAACATTAACTTAAAGGTAATATGATGTTCAAAATATGATGCTCAATATAAAGTTCAAGGATACCAGTCAAAATACTAAGGGCATTTTGATTCCAGCAGTGTCCTCAAAACATTAATCATCTATAACCATTAGAAAACATTATTTTATAAAAGACATAGAAGAATTCTTCATCAGTAACCTTCATTAGTTTATTAACAGTACATTCTGGTCATGATTATTCTGCCCTGTGCAGATTCCTGACGCATTAACCCACCCAATAAACCTACTTTTCCTTCCTCTCACCTTTGTTTGCACCAAGGAGATCATACAAGCCCCAAAAAACACTGACTTTTCCCAGTCCCTTTCCCCCATCATGTAGTAACATTTTAACACTGAAAACAATCCGTAAGTGTATTTTCCCTTAGCCAGGGTTGCAGCAAGTTGAAACAGGAAAGGAAAACTTCAGTGCACTGATAGAAAACGTGGCACCGCGGGCAGACCTTGCGGACCTCGGCTGGGGAGAAGAGGCATTTTTAGCATTTGCAGGAACGTTATGATTCTCTGCTCATTCTCTCACTTTCGCCTGAAGGCAGGTTCAGTACAAAATGCACAAAGACAGTGCGCAACCTGAAAGATTTTCTATTTAAGTTATCAGACCAAGGATATTGGAAAATTGAAAGATGTGCCCAAGATCATAAGAAAGACTGAATTGTATTCAGAAACCCAGAACTTTAAAACACCATCTTTCTTGGTTTGTTTTAAATCCCCCAGTTTTATAGCTGCAGTGTGCTAGGCTTTCTCTCAGTATATTACTAAAAACTGAAGACATTTTTGATGGTAATCTTGAATAAAAGCAGCATTTCCATCCATTTTCCACAGTAAACAGAAGTCAGCCCTTGGGATTCAGAGGTTGCATTTTCTAAAAGTCACCACAGGCAATAATCAAAAGAAGTTACTGCAGAATACTCCTGGGCTCCTGAGCTGCTAGACATACCATGGGGAAGGAAAGCCACTTCAGAGCAGTCTGCCCAGGAGCTGCCAGCGCCTCTTGGTGGAGCCACCACCACAGCTGTGAATCTTTTGTGCGCAATAATTAATCATAACAAAGGTGGTAGCGAGGATTTGGTCTGGAAATGGATTCAGAAGGCACAGATGGAATATCATGGCACAAACCTGTGTGCCTTCATTTTTGCCAAAGCAACGACTCGCTCGCGTTGAAGAAAACCCACAGGTAGGCAGGCAGGCGCTGGTAAGTGACTTTTACACGGTTTGCCTTTCAGTGCCTATCCTGCAGGAACACAGCTTTAATAAAATGTCAGTGTATTTCCCAGTGCCGCCGGAGGAGTAAAGCGCAATGGCTAAGACTGGCTCAGTGAAAAGATTCAAGTGATTCTAATTTTCGTGTTCATGCAAAAAAAATTCCATCACCAGCTGATGAAAACATCGAAGATTTTGAATGTCGCACAAAGAAATGCAAGTGCCTGTGGTGTTGCCTTTCTGATTAAGCACGCTTGTACTTATATCAAATATGAACTGTCCTCCCCAGTGAAAGGGCATTTACCAGTGTTTAGGATTTAACCATGTGAAAAGTGAAAAGCAATTTGCTAACTCTCCTATGCTGCCTTTTCTCTCCTCCTCCTTTTATTCCATCCCCCCAATTTTTAGTCAGCTATTCTCAGTGTTGCCAAAAAATGTGCAGCAAAGTTCTTACACACAGAGTATAAAAAATAGTTTTTCTAATAAATGTTAACAGCAGCCGTAAAACAGCAAAATAAAATAACACTAAGAAAAACAATCAATAAAAAAGTGTACAAGAATTAAGTATTGGTGCATGAAATGGGAAAAGGGGCTGAATCAGAGTGCTTTGTAGAGAAACCTGGAAGCTATTTCAAGAGAAGATGGGCAAGGAGTAAAATTCATCAAATGTTGCTGAGATAATTGTACCAGAACTGACAGGAAACAAGATGTTTGACCAAAGGGAATGTAAGTGAACGGTTCCAGCTCTTTTCTATGCTTCCCAAATCATTGTCCTTTGGGGCTTAAGTGATCCCAGTGTGTCACTATGCAAATGATTTCAAGCTAATGCTGAGACAGATGTTTCAGCGATGGGTGCCTGGACAGCAGGAATTTAGTTCGTGCTAAGCACCTGATGCATGGGCAATGGGGATTCAGTCTACGGGATCAGTCTAGAGCTACATGAAACTGGGGGGAGGGAGAAAAAAAAAAAGAAGAATAAAAGAAAAAAGAAATAAGAAACCCTGCAATGTGTACACCATCAGATCCTCAGAACTGGCTCTTTCGTTGCTCTCACCAAGCTGCCCTACCTGCTATTGTAGCCACGGTGTGTCCATGGGTACCTCCCTACCCCAATATGCGCACCCAGACATGTCCAACTCCTCTCTGCAAACAAACCCAAAGACCATCTAGTCACGAAGCAGAAAATGGGACCGTGCACAGCCAGTACCTAGTAGCCTTCAGAACTGAGCCAGGATAAAGATAAGCATTTATTTTGGGTGATAAATAAAGAGTCAATAGGATTAATATAGATAAGCAGCTCCAAGTTCTGGTTATGTGGGCTTTGGTGTCTGGTCTGTGGACTAAGAGCATTTTACCCCTGAGCAATGTGAGGTTAACCATGGGAAGACAGCCCCTGCCTTAAGCAGCTGGAGGGATTTTCAAGCTTTTCCTTTGGTATCTCTGGTGTCCTGGATATGGGATTGCTATGGGATGAGCTATCAAAGGGCTGTTCAACAGGTGTGTTACTGTCTGTCTAGTATGCTACACTTGAGCCAAAATATGAGGCAGGAACCCAAGAGTTTATGGGTATTAAGCAGAGATTTTCCAGCTTAGCCATTTCCATTACACACGCAGATTCAACAGCAGAGGCTACGGAAGTGCTTCCTGTGCCTCAGTGGATATTTATTCAATAAAGTGGCTGAAAGACAGACCTATTGCCTCCTCCTCTTCATTCAAAGATCCTGAGGGGGGAAAACATGGTCTGCTAAAGCCAACAACCTCTCTTGAATAATGGGCGTGAGATTCTCCAAGCACAGTAAAACCCTAAATACCTGCTGGAGGTGGTAGTGACACCGCAGTGAATGCCCAATCCAGTGATGATAACCAGAATTTGGCATAGCAAACATCCAAACAGCAACCTTCATTTACTGATCTGTGGCACTTCAGAAAGCGTTCCCTCTGCCCCCTTACTGGGTTAAAGATCCTTATTAAGACCCCTTTGAATTTATTGTAGGGAAATTTTATCGTACATTCATAAAGAGCAAACCTTTCTCTTAGAAAGCTGTGCTGGGTCTTCACTCCATGACTAGAATAATCAGGACTTTTCAGTCATGATCAGGACTTTTCATGTAATGGGGTGTGCAAGGAGATCAGCTATGAGCAGTCTCAGTGAAAAAAAGCTTTCAATTTAAGGTAAGTGGCATCTGGTGGAAGCAGAAAGATGGCACGTGCCCTGCAAACCACAAAGCAACATTTGTCAGCACATACAGCATATACCCACATGAATGTAAGGCAATAGAAGGTGACAAAGTTGTGTGGAAATGTTTTTGGGAAGCTGCTTCCCATGCGCTGAAGAACAGAGAGGTGTTTGTCTGAGACAGGGTCAGCCAGAAACGAAGTCTGGAGTTTTTTGGCAGGAGCTGGCATCTCAACAGCAGTGAAAATAAGAGGTAGGTTGAGGGCAGGCAGTGAAGACAAGTCGTTCAGACTGGGAGTTCAAGCATCTGCCTGCTAGCTCCTGTTGTCCTCATGGTGCCTCAAAGTCGTATGAAATAAGCCTGATCTTGGCTCACGTTAACTCATCTACTGTAAATCTTTGGCATGGCATGCAAGAGGATGTCGGTAAAAATGGAGCTGTTAACGCATGGATTTTTAGCACTATATAGAATATGTCTGACATGACCGTAGTGCTGTTAGCAGGAAGGACCCTGGCGCCGTCACGATGCAATATGCCAGCGCCTACCACGGTTATTAGCATGTCTACCTTTGACAGGATGCCTTAAGAGTTTCTCCACAGGACAGCTGCTATATTACATCATGTCAGTGCACAGGATCGAGCTATTAATGACTTTTAATGCGATACTCCGTATCCTGACAATGCATGCTATTAGGCGGTCCTTAATCACCGGATCGCGGATATTGATATACCAGCCCTAACAGCTCTAAAGGTGTATGGTGCCAAAGTGTGCTACCCACGTCTGCAACAGTATATAGTAAAACCATTAGGCAAAGACTCAAAATGTTATTTAGTTCAAAGGAAAATGATGAAATTTCAAACCTGAGCCTCCACAGATCCAGCGTATTCTGAAAGTAATCTGAATTTTCATTTTCCAGGTGTCCACCTATTCTTGGGTTAATGACTGACTGTTACAACCAGCTTCTCAAAAATATAACAAAAAATGTTGCTGCTGTTTTTCCTGGCAGACTGCTTGCATCACTTTAATTTAGGAAGCAAATCATTTTACAATAATCACAGACATGTAAATGAGCCAAAAAGAATGTTTATTTTGTTGCTTCCCAAATTTAAGCTGACCTAATAATTTAATACAAAATTTGTAGCAATGAGAAGACAATTTGGTGGACACATATGGGAACACATTGAATTTGTATTACAGAATTGTTACTCCTCAGAGTAAAAGATGATTCACCCTCTAAATGTACTGTAAATGCTGATACAGCATTCACTTTGGTGGCACGAATGGCACTGTGAAAACAATACAGACTCTTTCTATGTTGCCTCCATTTAACATGGAAAAAGGAGAGCTTTCTCTTACCCAGCATGAAAATTGGGTACACACTTGTTCTCCGAGTGGGTGTTTGATACTCAGTTGTCAAGATTGGCAGACGTCCCCAAGTAGTATATTAAGTTGTTGCTGACAAATTCTTTCTGCTAACATGAAAACACAGAATAACTTTAGCCAGCCGTAGGGGAAGCAGAGCGGAGGACTGATCCCATCAGCGGCTTGTGTCCGTGCTGCCCCAGACACGACACAGCGGTGCCGGCAGCGGGGGATGATGGAGAAGTGTCAGCTCAACCCAGCTGATCTGAGGCTCTCTGTCCAGTAATCAACAGTCACCTACTTTGTGAGTAAAGTAAAAAACAAGGTCTGAACCGATGGGTTATGGTTAGCATGTGATGAAAAGAAATATTAAGCGGGTAGACCTGATGTCTCTGTGCTCACCAATAATTTTTAGCAAGATGAAAAATATTCTGGAGTTTCTCCACTGTGAAGCAGGCTGTGTGGGAAGCTGGCACAAAGGCATTTCATCTCAGATGTGTTTGATTTCTGTTCTTAGTTATGGCTACCTGCGGCAGAACAGAAAATGCTTCTGGCATCTGCTCCAACAGGATGCAGGGATGCGGGAACCACATCACCTCCCCGTGCTTCAGTGGACTTTAGGGAAAGGTTGTGAATAACAGGAATTCATCTTTAACTATTTTGTCCTCCAATTCAGCACTCAAGGAAAAGAAAACAATTATTTCCCTCCTTTCTTTTTTTTTTTTTTCCATTCTAGCCTTTTCCAAAACTCTTTGTACAGTTCCTCAGAAATATCTTCACTGGTCTTTGGAGTATTTAGTCCTGTTTATGTAAGAACATATTTCCTCTATAAGCTAAAGCAGAATAATAAGCATTTTCAAAAATTTCAGCACACTTTACATTTCATATATATTCAATCACAATAAAATAAATGAAACCTAAGTGTAAGTTTAAATGCATTAATCGTACTTCCACGTGGCTAAAGTGCTTTCTTGGACCAAGATTTTAAATCATACTTCAGCCACCAACAGGACTAAAGCAAAAATATGAAGCAATGAGAAACCTTAGCATTTACTTGTGGTGACAGTCCTATAGGAATCTTCACTGCATAAAAATACTGCTGCATTTTGACTCAATCGCTTCAGTCTTTCAGTGCCTTGATAAGCGTCTCTTAAGATACCTTTTCCCTAAGGTCCAACCCCACACAAGCTGAAATCAAAGATTCTATCGAGTTAAGTAGGAGTGAGGAATCTGTGTTTTGGACACAGCCTGAAGGTGAAAAATGCTTGCACAGTCTCAGGGCCAGCCCCAGCACTGGACTGGCACTGCCTTTCTTGTTACAGCTTGTGGCTTTTGTCCCATTCTATATGATCAGTAAATGAACTGAATATGTAGTTTGCAAGAATTTTCTTCAGCAACCACACCAGTGCCAGCTGCAGTGCTAGTAATAACATAGCCCATTCTTCAGAATCATGCAAAATAGAAAATGTAATTAATTTTATTTGAAAATTCTGTCTGAGCACATTTGGCACCCACTTCATTTCACTGCCACATCAGAAGATACACTCTGACCAACATCACATACCCTGAAGACACAGAAGAAAGAGAATAAATATTATTATTGGTGTTTGAATATTCAGTCTATGCAAATGTATTATATACTTTGCTTAGCTTCATCATAATGGAAAAAGCAAGCAAGACAAACTTGTAATTTTTCCTGCACACACTTTCCTTTTGTCTTTTTTTTTCAAATTTTGCATAGTGCATATTGCAAGCTTTTCTTTTTAGTTATACGCCTCTAGCTATTATCTTGGAACAAAAATTCAGACATATCCAGCACAAAACCACATGAAATGGCTCATCACAACGGCGCCTCAAGGTTTCAGAATCATAGATGTTGGAAAGGACCTATTAATTTATCTTTCTGCATATGCCCTTGCAGTCTAGTCTTTTCTATTTCTTCTGAAAACCTCAGGTAAAATGGTGTCTTACAAACGAATTAATGAAAAACAGCTTCAGTTCTGTACAGACAATGAGCTGGTTTCTGGGGAAGGGAAAGTCCTGTGTTTTCTTGTGCAGATACCTGATCTGATGCATTAGAATAACCATAAACCACCAGGTTGTGCTGTTGCCCTTAAGCAACATGCATCACCACAGAGCTATGCTACTGTGCTCATCTGATGGCTGTTACTCGTCTGGGAAGACCCTAAAATCCCAGAAAACCAGAAAGAAAACCCGTCCCTCAGACTCATTTTCCTTTTGATTATACAGCTCAGTATTTCTCATAGGACTTTGGCTCGTTTTGTAAACTACTGGCAGCGTTTGCTGGCCATGAAATTCAGGTACAAAAATAAATAATCCATCTGCACAGGCTTAGGATGCAAACACTCCAAAGCTGACCCGAGAACTGATGTTACACTCAGTGCAATTTCCAATAAACCATCCATTAATGTTCATCACCGCAGCTTACTTTCACTACTGCATTTCCCCCCCATGTATAACCCGTTTCAGTTTTTCAAAACTATATACTATTTCAAAAATCAGGAGTGTACTGAGGAGAGAGCTCGGAGGATGCCTTGAATAAGTAGAGATTGGTGAAGATGTTGGACACGATGTCTGCTCGCAGTTGGAATCTCAATGTTGCTTGCGCTAGACGAACCCTCTGAATCTTATGAGTGCCTCTGGCATGCTGGACTAACCCATAACTTTTTCAGATCTTTCAGATTACTCTTTTTGATAGTTCATACCTGAGCTACTTCTTTTTCTTTTCCCATTTCTAAATAGATTTATTTTTTTCAGGTTCCCCATTACACAGTTTCTAAGTAAATCACTGAACTGAGCAGATTTTTTTCTTCTACAGGACTGATCACCTCAGACAGTGGTGTGACTCAAAATTACTTTTCCACTATGTCTGACTAAAGAGATATGTTAACTGCAGAGAATTAATAACATCTTCCATTAAATAACAGAAATTGCACGTAAGAAGAATGTGTAAGAACAGCCATGCTGAGTCTGACCAAAGGTAAATCAACAAATTCCAGGGAAGTTTGCAAAAGTAAGGTAGAAGAGCAGGCTAAACATAATGATACATGTAAAACTTTACAGAGAGCAAAAAACTGAGTCTCGATAAGCGGTGATGTTTTTTATTTTATTGCTACCCAGAGGCTTTTCTTCCTTGAATTTTCCCAAGCACTTTTTGTGACCTTGTAACCATTTGGCATTCAGAACATCAGGCGACTGGATCCATTGCGTAAGTACACGAGACGTGAAAAACTGTTCCTTTCAGTTTGCTTTTGAACCCACCACCTGCTAGTTGTACGTGAGACAGTATAAAGAAAACTGGGCTAAGATTCAGGGCTGGATCCTGATACTTTCCCTCATAAAACTAAATAATTAGATAAGACCAGTTTTAGGGGTTTGTGACACAAGAGACTAGACCATCCCACAACACAAACCCCAAACCAGGACCCCAAATCTTTAAACCTAGACAAAATAACTCAGAGTCACA
The DNA here is from genome assembly GCF_000737465.1 of Haliaeetus leucocephalus. Lineage (NCBI taxonomy): Eukaryota > Metazoa > Chordata > Aves > Accipitriformes > Accipitridae > Haliaeetus > Haliaeetus leucocephalus. Next base: position 227,767 of record NW_010972798.1, read on the forward strand.
TTTGGAGATGATTTGGTTTAACTTCCATATCACTAAGCATTTTGCTGTGTATTCTCTTCTAAATATTCCCAAATCTTTTAGGATAACTCCCCAGCTACCCTTCAACTTTTTGCTTGGTGCTGGAGTAGGTTTTCCTCCCTGTGGGCTTTCCTCCTTAATTGATGCAACACATACTGTCTTCTATCTTCCCTCAAAGTACGCCAAGAAAAACAGCTTTTAGCTCTGCTTAAAAAGAAGAGGAGGAAAGGCTCCTCTTCTTTCTCACACCTCAGTGGGAATATACTGGATCAGGAATGGGTCTGACACAAGAAACACAACTCAGGTTATTCAGCTCCCAGTGGGGAGCTGGTACTGTCCTGGCCTGTGGATCACACTTCAGTTGTGGATGACATGCAGCACGGTTGCTTTCTCTCCTAAAATAGTCTTTCAAAGAATACAATCAGATTTTTAGCTACCGAAAATCACAGTAGCACTATTAGACCCTGCTTCTGTACATCTGTTCAGCTGAGATACGAATCTTTCTGTTCAGAAAGAAGGTAAGAGTATGTTGGACATTTTCAAATTTCCTTCTGGCTAAATTATTGAGAAGCAGCTACTACTATGTCAAGTCCAAGGTCTTAGATGGGATGATAAATGGGAATATAAAACTCCAGAACATTTACAAAGTCGTGAAATAGGGACACCCCCCCCCCCCCCCCCAGCTTTGCAAAGGTTAAAAATCTTGCCCCACAGATCTGTTCAATGCCAGCCAAAAAAGTTAACAGACAATGAAAGCAAACCTAAGGAGATAATTCAGTTGTAGTTTTAGAAGGCTTATGACACAATCTGTCACCAAAGCCTATTAAGAAATTTGAAAACTACAGGGTAAAAGGTGAATTTCTGTCAAGGATTAAAAACTATTCATGAAATAGAGAAAACAAAGGAGAAGAAAAAAGATCTAATTTTTGACATACAGAGAGATTAATATGGAGTGCTCCAAGACTTGCTGCTGATTTTTGTCACTTTAAATCGGCGGCATAACGCAAAAAGTACTCGCTTACGCAGCAAATATTCTGCATTTCTCTATTGCAATAAATACTTGTGCTTGCTTGCTTTAGATCTGGCTCCCAAGTCTGTATGCTTTAACTTGTAATAGCACCCACAAGACTATCAGGGCACACAAAAAGGAAGCTTAATCTCGATGTGGTTACACTTCAGTAGAGATGTCCCAAGGGGAGAATCTCTGTTACTTGTGATTGCTCATAAATCAGAACAAAGACAATTCTTCTTTTAAACCATTCAGTGAGTCTGAAGCTCAGCAAGGTAGATAAAACATATTTTTCCCTTGTATATTGAAAAAATGTGGGAATCATGCTGCTGCTGTGGAAAACTGTTACTATGTCTGAATGAATGGCATGCAGCATCAAAAAGATTCTTTAAATCCCAAGTAAACTCTGTCTTAAAGGTTTAAGTCATACCATGCATGTATGCAGATGTTCAGCGTGGAAGTAAATGGTATACAACTCATTTTCCAGTAAAGGTAGCCAACTGGAAAAAATGGTAGAGGAAGTTTCATGCAAATGAAGACTCATGAATCTACCAATACAGACAATAATGGATTCAGAGATGGTTATTTAACTCTCAAAAAAAAAAAAAAAAAAAAATCTAAACAACAGCTCAGTAAAAATGTCTGCTTATTCTTCAAAAGCAGCCAAAAATGGTTAATGTGTTGCAAGCGACTGCTAGCAAAAAGATAAAGTCCAATTAAAAAGTTTGCTGTTATTTCACATCCTCTTGATTTTGCATTCAGTTTCAATCACATCACAGAAAACATGGAAAACATTCAGAAGAAGAAACAGAAATGTCTTCTAGGCAACAAGAGCTTTGAAAAGTGTAAAAGCAGTTTTACACACGGTTCTGCTCCTTTTTTTTGACCAGCAAAACCAGCAAAAGTCTTTCAACTGTGCAGTGTCTCAAAAGCTGAAAAGCTGCCATGCTCACACTGATTAGAGAAATCTGGCTCAATTATCCTGTGCACATATATCAAGATAAAAATACTAAGTACAATGAATACTCATGATTCAGAACATAAATTGATTAACAGTCGGTTCAGCCAAAAAGTTGTCTTCGTGGTGTATTTCAGAGTTAGGCATCGTGGCAGGAGGAATTGGCAGAAAACAAAGTTGAACATTTAATTTCCATTGTCACTTGATGAAGCAATGATCTCAGAAAATCAGTTGCCTTATGCCAACACATATTGATATATATGACTATGTAATATTTTCATTTGCATTATGAATAATGTTGCCTAGTGTAGACCACCTAAAATATTCAATTTTTCTAAAAATATGATTGGAAGCCTTCCCAGCTTACACAGTACATTTGCCCTTTTGAGAATAATGTAGAACTGAAGTCAATAATTGTATTTTATTTCAGGTTGTGTGTAGCACATGCAAAGCATTCGCCCTCTATTTGTAATGCAAGATTAGCAGTCATGAAGTCGTGATAGTCCCTGTAGGGGAACTGATGGAAATCAAGAGTTGATATCCACCTAGAAAGGAATTCAGAAAGTATCCCTGATCTACCTAAAAATTTTAAAAAAATATGTTCACAATTTTTAAAACATGCATTTTTCAGTGTCTCTTTTTCCTTTCTCTTTTTCTCAAATACGTGGATTGAGGTAAAGCTGAGGATACTAGTTTATTTTGTTAGCAATGTAGCATCTCAGTTTCCGTAGATTCCTCAGTGTTACTTAGCTGATAAGAACACAGTTTAATTAAGCTAGAAGGCCTACTAACCTTAAAAATCCCAAAAGCATCTGTTTGCCAGAGTAGGCTGATAGCTTCTGCAGACTTTTTTCTTTCTGAATGTGTTGTTTAACAAAAATCAATTTTGTTCACAGCAAAATTCCTTAAGACTTCCTGCTCATCATGTCCAGACCTCTACTGTTTTAAGAAATCATTATATATTATTTCACTCATTGCCTGATTAAGTATAATCTTGTACTTTCATCCCCACTTTGCTCCTAATGGGAGAGCATTTGACAATCTCAATCACTTGTGATTAGAAACCTTACTCCCTCTTCCAGAATAAATGTGTACAAAACTATTTTTACCATGAATGTTACCATTTCCTCTTATGTTTTCCCCTCCTGGATATTTCTTTATGGTTAAATTTATAAGAAGGAAACATCTGCATTAGCTGCATCATTTCTCTAAGCTAACCTGACCTGCTTCAGACTACCGGGCTTTTTGGGGATAGGAAAGAATTTACTTTCCCCTCACCATCCCAGTAAACCTTGTCCACCCTGTCCTGATTTGAAAACATCGCTCTTGACACGGAGGGATCAGAAATATATGCATCATTATTGGAAAGTACATCAATATCTTACACTTCATGTCTTATTTCTATACAGCTATTCCAATGAAACTATCCGAGATTACCAAGAGCTGTCAAATTCTACTGTTTGTCCCTGAGTGCATGACTTGGTTTGATATGACATTACAAAACCAAATAAGCTTGCGTGATAGTTTGAAATGAACACAAATGCAGGAATACCGGCAAGTCCTCTGAGATGTAAATTCTGCTTTCTGACTACTCTGCCACGTTTCTTCAACTGCTCTCAACCGGTACAGGGTTCGCTGTATCAGGTCTAGGAGCCATTAACAACAGCAGCAAGCTGTGTGCTGGTAAATGTGTTATTATAGTCTTATTTGAAAAAGAAAATGAATCCACAATGTTTTCAGCATTGCAGACGATGACCCTGGCTGGAGGCCAGGTGCCCACCAAAGCTGCTCTGTCACTCCCCTCCTCAGCTGTACAGGGGAGAGAAAATAAAACAAAAGGCTCCTGGGTCGAGATAAGAGCAGGGAGAGATCACTCACCAGTTACCAGCACTGGCAAAACAGGCTCGACTTGGGGAAGGAATTACTTCATTACCAATCAAACCAGAGTAGAGTAATGAGAAATAAACCCAAATTTTAAAAACACCTTCCCCCCACCCCTCCTTTCTTCCCGGGCACAGCTTCACTCCCGATTTTCTCTCCATCCTCCCCTCCAGTGGCGCAGGGGGACGGGGAATGGGGGTTGGGGGCAGTTCATCACACCTTGTCTCTGCCGCTCCTTCCTCCTTGGGGGCAGGACTCCTCACTCGTCCCCTGCTCCATTGTGGGGACCCTCCCACAGGAGACAGTCCTCCATGAACTTCTCCAATGTGGGTCCTTCCCACAGGCTGCAGTTCTTCCCAAACTGCTCCAGCGCGGGTCCCTCCCCTGGGCTGCAGTCCTCCAGGCACAGCCTGCTCCAGCGCGGGTCCCCCGCGGGGTCACAAGTCCTGCCAGTAAACCTGCTCCAGCGTGGGCTTCCCACGGGGTCCCAGCCTCCTTCGGGCATCCCCCTGCTCCGGCGTGGGCTCCTCCCCGGGCTGCAGGTGGAGATCTGCTCCCCCGTGGACCTCCCTGGGCTGCAGGGGGACAGCCTGCCTCACCGTGGTCTTCCCCACGGGCTGCCGGGGAATCTCTGCTCAGGCGCCTGGACCATCTCCTCCCCTCCTTCTGCACTCACCTGGGGCTCTGCAGGGCTGTTTCTCTTACATGTTCTCACTCCTCTCTCCAGTTGCAGTTTCTGTGCCCCAGCAACTTTTTTTTCCCCTTCTTAACTATGTTCTCCCAGAGGTGCTACCCCTGTCACTGATGGACTCAGCCTTGGCCAGCAGCAGGTCCGTCTCGGAGCCGGCTGGCATTGGCTCTGTCGGACATGGGGGAAGCTTCTGGCAGCTTCTCACAGAAGACACCCTTGTAGCCCCCCCCCTACCAAAACCTTGCCACACAAACCCAATACAACTTATTTGACAATAGAATCCATACCTTTTCTTCCCCAGTGTCGGTTCTGAAACCTCATCTTGTTTGTCTGAAGTCAGGCTGGTAGAGAGTGGGCCATCAAAAGTAATAGAGCCAAGATATAAAAAAGAAAATAAATACTTTTTGAAAAGTAATGATTCTACACAGGAATGAACGGCCACTGGTCTGTCCAAACTCATTCCTTCTGCCTTCCTCGCTTGGTTTACTGGACCCTCGGTGCCCATTCTTCCCTGTGGGCTCATCAGTTCCATCTATTTTGCAGCTTTGTTTAGGGTGAGAGAAACGAGGGAAGACCATTTCTTGAATCAGAGAAACTCTGGGAACAGGGATAAAGCAGCAAAGGAAACAAAAGCAGGGCAGGTGGTGCAAAGTGGGGCTGAGATGACCTGGAGTGAGTATCAAGACCTAATTTGTCCATTATTTGTGATGTGAGGTCGTAATTCAGTACCATCACTAGATGGTCTACTAATGCAGCCTCTTTGCGTGGCACTGAGACAGGAGGAGTTGGGTATCCAAACTCTTTTTTTCCACACTTCTGTCTGATTTCCTTCTCACTGCAGCTTTGCACTAGTATTCCCCTCTGCCAGGTACGAAGTAAACTGCTTTGGCTCAAAGAGGGAGGCAGCCGTGTTCCCTGTCCACAGCACACAAATACACACACCTCTCAGTGGAAACTTCTTCAGATATTTTTTTCTCTTCAGAAAGCCGCTTTGTTTAATTCCATATTGACTGAAAGGATTTTCAGGGGAAAATACATCCAAATAAAAAGCAGTCACTTTAAAAGCGCAGAAGGAAAATTGCTGTGTAACAGTCACACTTCTGCCAGAGAAGAACAGGCGCAGAAAGGGAAGAAAAGCCTTTCTAAGGGTTTTACAACTGGGAAAGCCTGGGAACTTTATTTTTCAGAGTTCTTAGAAATGCAATGATTTACTGCTACTGCTCACTAAAACAAGTTATGGTAGGAGTGCAGAAATGTTTATGCAAAGATTGAAAAGACAAGGAGCTCGGGGAGCCCGGAGCAGTCTGACAGACCAGTCTGACTTCTCCAGCATCCAAAGACCTGAACACAAATGCTGACCATCCAGAAGCGAATCTATAAAATGAGATTAATGCCAGAGAGAAAGAATGCAAAGATTTAACTGACCACTCCTGCAGAATCACACGTGTTAATCCGCTTAGTTACCTATAGCATCGACCGCACCACTATATCAGCTAATGATTAACTTCATCTGTGCCACAGCCCGTCTACTTGTTGCTGCAGATGGCCTTGGGCTCAGCTAGAAGAGAAAAGGGAGAGGAGAAGGGAAGAAGCTGAGCACGACTCATCAGTCACGAGGAAGCCAAAGGAGAAGGAATAGCCGCTCCTCAGCGCTCGGCTTCAAGCAGCGAGCTGTCAGGCACGTTACGTTAATAACTGTAATTTGTAAGTGCGAAACCTCCAGGATCTCAGCGGTGCCTTGATGAGCTGTGACCAAGGATTAGCTGCAAAGAGCCTCCTCGAGCAGGAGGAGCTTCCCCAGCCCGGAAAGCACGCAGCCTCCCCCGGCAGAAGTGAACGGCGCTTTGGAAACGCACCATCAAGTGATGGTAAACTTCAGTCTCTGAGTTTTGCTAATCTCGCGGCACGACTGCAGCGCAAAGAAAAACACATTTGAAGCATCAACCTTATTGCCAACGGTTTTGTGCCAGTGGAGTAGCAGGAAATCAACTCGGAAGCGTTTGCTCTATTTCTTCTGTTTATAAGATGCTTTGCACAAAAGACATCTGACAGCATTATCAGCTAGAGAGAAATAGCTGCAAACTGCAGTGTAAGTTTAAGCGCTGTTTATTATGGCTGGATTTTTGATGACTGGAAAATTCCCAGTGGGATCTACGAGGTGCAAGCAACTGACATTTAAAACATTTTAATTCCACCTTGATGTCCCACTAACACTTTAAAGAGAAAAGAGCACATGCGGTTTCATTCCACACCGATGCATAATTTGACCTCCTTCAATTTACTCAACATAATGCTAATTCTCACTCCAATATTACTGAGCGATTTTAAGGCTGACATTTATTTCTTTGACCAGGACAGATTTAGACAATGTCTTTTCCTCCTCTGCAGCACTGCTAATTCCTACACCAGTCCCCTTTGCACAGGGGTGACCCCGCATTAGCTGGGTACAAACCACCTCCTAGCGTTTGCCTTTCCGTAGGTCTGTCTGTATTGTAGAGTCATTTGGCATCCCCCCAGTGTGACACAGAGGTGTTTATATGCCCTTTTTGTGCTTGTCTAAAATGAGATTACTTAGTAGTAAAATATAATAGTAAAGTATTGCAATACATTTAACTGCCTATTCATTCCCTTAGAGCACATTTGGTATTTTCAACAAGAAAGAGTATAAAAAGGACCCACAACATGCCGTTTTTAGCCATCAGCAATTAATTAATTCTCTTTCGGGGCTTCCACAGAGGAAGACCCCCAGTTTCCTGCTTAACACCTTTCGTCTGTGCTCTGTGCACTGCTCAAATCAAAGGGCAGGATAGGTCTAGCGGTGTCTTCCAGGCTTTGGGTGCAATTCGGTTCATTTTCCCAGAACGGCGCTTTGGGATTTGCGTGGCTGACTGCGGTTTGGAACGCCCTGCGGCTCTTTGGGCCGGTGCCAGTGACAATCTCTACAGGACTGGCAGCCGCCGAGGGGACGGTCCAGAGTTTGGGGATCAAAGCGCCTGGAGCCCCTCCACCGCAGAGCCGAGGGGTCTCATCATCTGCCCATTAAAATATCAGACCTGTTATGTTGGCAACAAATTACCACGGCAGTGGGGGGGGAAGGAGCACGTATTTATTTATTTACTTGAACCTCCCTGCCTGATCAAATCAGCACTTCCAGCTCTCCCACTTTTAATGCTCTTACCTTTTGAAAAGGAAGCAGAAAAGACGAACCTCAAAAGCTGATTTTCCTGTCTTGCTGCTTCTTTCTTTGAATAAAAGTGCTTTCTCAGGCCAAGAACCAGCTACCAAGTAGCCAAACAACTTGTATGTGCAATTGCTGGTTTACCTGCTGTCAGATAAGCATGAGGTTAAGGAGCCAGGAACATCATATGACTCAAAAGATATGCTATTTTTTATATGTAAATACTGTACTGAAGTAATGCCACTTTGGCAAACAACTGAAGGAAACGCACACATTTCTGCTCAGCTTTCTTTACACATCTGTGCATTTCCCTCTTTGCTGAGAACTTTGCCCATTATAGTGTATTTTTATAGTTGCTGATAGGACTGGAGTTGTTTGTTTTGAAATTCTTTCCAAGATCCAAAACAAGTACATGTAGATTTAATTTTTTTTCTTTAACTTTTTGCAGTTTTAATTCACAGGGTCAATTTGTCATTTGAGAGGGATTTGCTAGATTCCACCTTGCTTTTATTAGAAATAAAGAAACATTAAAATCTGGTGTAACACTGGGGTAGCCATCCAACCCATTTATTCAATTTTCATATCTGGTATTCCTTGCCATATAAGTGTGGGTTGTCAATTCGGTGTTTGGGACTGAGAAAGGGCTCTGCCTTCTGGTCAGCTAGCTCCTGTGGCATTGAACTACTTTCTTTTCCACTCCAATTTTCTGATGAAAAAGAAGACAGTTGGTTTTGTTGGGTTTTTTTAAAGTAGTATTTTCTGTGAGTATTTTAACTGAATAAAACCCCCCAAGTTTTACTCCAGTAATAAAATGTCTGAAAGATAATCCAAGTTGAAGAGGCTCCACTGTTCAGTTCTCAGTGAATCTGCAACGTTGTGACTCTCCTGTTGTCATTTGACTGTACCCTCAGTTGTGTATGTATTTGCCACCAGCATTATAAACTCTTACGTCTGAGCCATTTATGTCCTGAGTTTTGGCCGTCTAAAACAACCCAAGGAAGTTAAGCTGGAGATAACATTTGATTTTCTCCAGCTGCTCACATGGTCATGCCCAGGTTAAAGAGCATGTTGTCGTTATGCTCTTCAATCCTCAAATTGAAACATTAAACATCTTAAAAGGTTCAAACACGACCACATCCTAAACTGCAGAGAAAGACTGGAGCCACTCTTTAGTCAGTAGTAAACTACAAAAGGGTGTAGACACAGCCACACCAGCACCATATTTAGCTAATTAGGCTAATGCTAATGATTAACTGGTAACACCAGAAATTGTGGTGGGAGCAGGTGGTGTGGGTAACACAGACTATGAGCCTTCTGCTGGAGGGGGGTGCTGGGACCTAGCTGGGTCTTCCAGGTGCCACTAACTGGTTTTCCAGTTTTAGATCTGTGCTGCCAGGTCTTCAGTGACACCCGTTGTTCTGGGACCCTTCCTGCAGCCTCCTTAAAGCAGACAGGTCTTTCCCTTCGTTGTAAGCTCACGTCTTGCTGTAGAAAGCAGAGCTGCACCCTAAACCTGGTGTTTCTCTGCTTAGACTCTGACCATACCCACCCGCGACTTCTTCTGCTCAGGAACGATCCTGTTCAGTACCAGCACATCCAACCAGAATTTTTTATTTGAAGGTATGTATATTTAAGATGTAAAAGTGCAGATGCATTTTTAGCTTTCGGTGATACTGTGCTGAAGAGAGCTAAGGGACACCATGAGCAGAGTCCTGGCTGGAGCTGATGAGCGCAGCTGGCAGGGGATTGCTGAGCAAAGATTTGAGCATGGGGTTGGAGGAGAGCTGGACTAGCGAAATGGTTTTTAGGTGGAGAAACTCATTAGGAATCCGGACTGGAGCTGCTGAGTTGGGGCTTCTGTTTTTTTCTACAATCTTTAAGAAAACAAGGGTTGGTTTATGTATTCTGTAAATAAATATTATCGCATCCAAGAAATACTTCACTAATGGTAACAGTGTATTATTTTATAGAAGCAGACTGCTGGGGTTACTTATTCTGATTATTACTCTGTGAACAATGTTCACCGAGACCATGATAATTCACCTATGGATATTAGATTTATTCCATATACATTAAGACAGCTCTAGCTTTGAGTATTGTGTTTTGAAAATATAATCTACATGCACTTCACAAGACTTTACTGGCACTTGATCCTTGACCTGTTTATATAGTAATTATTAACTAGCTTAATTCTGAGAACTTTGTTCACATTATGTTTTCACACAAGATATTTTGGCATGATAAAACAATGCTTATTACAAGTCAAGGTTGTTTTTGCTCAACCAAAACAGCCACATTAATTCTAAATTCAGTGTAAACAAGAAACAGAATAAATGTTTTCCAAGTAGAACAACAAGCCTGGCAAGGAATAAAACATATTCATGCTTTTAAGTGCATAATACAAGTGTGCAGAAATACAGAATTTCAGTTTTGAAGAATGTCAGAACATTTTACAGTCTATGGTTTATGTATTTTTTCCTTTTCATTTTGAGTTAATTCTTCATCTTAACCAGCCTTAATCCTTAATCCATTTCAGTTCAGGTATTTATAATTTGTGTATGTATCCAAGCCTGAATTTTATCTGAGTTTGAATTGGGACTGATTCTGAATGTCTTTTCAGACAAGTGCAAATCAGAGCAGTCACGGACTGTATTTACCTGAGGCTAAACTACAAGCACAGAAACCCCCAGTACTAACTTAATCTGACTCCTATAATAGCAAGACTCTACTGATGTCGATGATACTATCATAGTTTGTATAAGGATCAGAAGATTTACTGGTTTTAATAACTTACTATTAGATGATTTTTCACATCCATGCTTCCTTGACATCAAGAAAGTGATCTCTTAAACTGTACTTGGATAAACCAAATACATTGTTTCATAACTTTCTCCCTATAAAATAGGTTATCCAGACATCATACCATCCTTTTTCTGAAGATTTGCAATTTTCATTATCAGTTAGGAATTAGGCTGCAGAATTAAGCCATCATTCCAATAACTGTCTCACCAATGCTGCATGGATGTATGCCACCACTTTCCTGCTTTATCTTCTCTCTGTCCTGCTTATGCCTTTATGTGTTGTGTCCTTGCTCTTATTTGCAGCATTGTACTAATGCTTTATATTTGGCTTGTTATCTATGATCCTTGTTCCTGCAGTGCAGGATATGTCGATTTTCTAAGCATAGATATATGACATTGCAGATGTACAAAATGTGTTTGTCTATATTAAAATAAATGTGATTTACACTTAGACATGGCAAGCCTTCCCTAGTATTTCTTTAATCCACGATTCATTTTAAATTATTATCAAATCAGGACAGACTCCTGTCAGAAACCACCAGAAACTATTTTTCAATATGTTTTACCATACACTGTAGTAGTGTATAAAGTCTAAAAATTGTGCTGAATTCTACTGCTGCTCATTTAAAAATAGTACTAATGTGAGTGAAGTCCTATACTTTAACACATACTGAAATATGACATGGTATAGATCCTCCGCTGGTGTAAATAGTCATGCTGAAGTTGAAATGAATGAACGTGTGATCATTTATACCAAGAACTGGTATTTCCTAGGTTTACAAATATTTATCTGTATTTTAAATTGCCTCTTCCATATTAGAGGGAAAAACTTCCTTATTTGTCATCTGAAATTTGTCTTTGCTTCCCACATTTGGTAGACAACCGGGAAACAAAATACAGAGGGTGGAAAATGGCAGAAATTGCTGAATAGAAATAGCTACCTCCCCTATCATGAACTGTGTTATGGAATAAAAGTCAGCTTTTTACATTTTCTCTTTGTTTAAGACTTTTGAGTTGAACCCTTTGCTATGTGAATGAGTGGACGCATGCAAATAAACCAAATTTACTAATGGTCTTTAGTGTTATCAATAATTTTAGAAACTAAGGACCTAAGAAAATAATGTGGCCAGAGAAGAAAAACCTCTGAAAAAAGTCTTGCATCACCTATAGACGTTATTTCTAGCAGAAGACAGAGTAACCTAAGACAAATCATGGTAAAAGATTTCCTCACCTAACAAATCCTTGGGTTACTGCTACAAATATCCCCATTTCTTATCACAGTAAAGCCTTGTTTGCCTCTAGGTAGAGCAAAAAGGTTTAAATATATTGACATGAATACTAGATTTGAGAAAAGACTATAATCTTAATCAGAGACGGGTGAATGTTGAGAGAAGATTACGTGGTCAAAAGATACGAAGAGTGTTTATTCATTACTAAGAACAATTTATCCTATGCTATTTCTGTATCTCCTGATGTAGGCTTTAAAACATATGGAACTTGCACAGGAAGAGGATGGAATAAGATACTAGTCTTTTTAAGATAGATATATTTCATAGTGTTGTGGGGAATAGAAAAGATTACTCTCTGCACTTCAATAGCTGGCATTCAATCTGATTTTAAAAATCCCAAACCATACGACTTCCATCTCTTCTATTATTCAACAGTTTAATATGCTGCATTTCCTGATATTTATATCAAATGTCTTTCATCCATTATAATATATTCCCCTTACCTGTTAAAAATGTACTTCCATATAATGAAGTGAATAATTATTATCCTTTCTAGAAGCTTATGTCCTCAGACACTTGAAAGCTGTTATTGTGTTCCTGCTTATTCCTTATTTGGCCAAATTATAACCACTTAATTCTCTTCATTTTTCTTCCCGCTTCAGTCCTCACGAAAAAACCTTCATTTGTTATTCTGTCTTTTCTCTGATTTCCTTCCAATTATAGCATCTTTTCTGGGAGAGCATTTTTCACAGTTGCATGCAACGGCCACGACAAGGTTGCAGAAAATCCTTGCTTTGTGACTGCCATCCATGTCCAAACCCCTTTGAAGTCCGTGGCTGAACTTCTATTGGATGCAAAGGGCATTGGATCCTAAACTTTTATTTTTTTTTATCATTCTTGTAACATACTCCAACTCTTTTATCCATTACTACCGTTCTATTGCCTACATTGCTTGTTCTAATGGTTCATCTTCTGATTGGCTGTATGCTTTATGTTGGTTTTTTGTTTGCAGTAAAATATTTTTACTCTCTTGATGAGTCTATTTTGACTGCTTCATCCATGTTTCTTATCAGTCCCTTTCTATTTCACGCTCCTTGACATTTCAAATCTTCTAGAATGAGGATAATCTGTGCATTTCATTAAGATCTTATTTATGTCTTTTTTCTAAACCATTAATGAAGATATAAAGTAAACCCAGTCTAACAATCAGTATGTGTTACCCCACTGCACATCTCCAACCCTCTTGTTACACAGCTGTTTATTGTAATATTTTTTCTTTTGTCTTTTAGCCAATATTCAATCCACACACAATAGTCTCCAGCCAAACTGACTTGAATTAATTTTTCAATTAAGATTTCATGGGACAGTGTCAAATGCTTTACTAAATTCCAAATATTTGTCAACTCCTATACTGATTTCTTTCTTTTTTCTTTTTCTTTACTGTTTTTTCCCCGCTCCATCTGTTGAAAGCTCATTCCTTCAAGTGCTTCACACAAAGGCATCAACAACTGTTCCATGTGTGGAGCACTTCAAAATTGAGCTTGCCGACAGGTAGACTTGAATCGCTGATTTGTCCAAGGACTGTTTAGCTTGGGGTTTGCAAACCCTGGAAGAGACATCTCTCTCCATGACTCTTTGCGGCGTGACTGGTGTAAGCTGAAGGAGTTACAGGGTTGTTCCAATAAAATCAGCTCTCAGACTCACAAGTCTCTCTGTTATTTTAGTTTACGCAGCTTGAAAATACCTTCTGTCCATTCTTTATCATCATACAAAAAGCAGCAGATGAATTTGTAATTGCACTCACTGATTTTTATGCCAACGAGGGACATTTCTTTCTACCTACAGCCATCATCTGGTGTCGGTGGTATGCCCAAGCCAGCAAATGCAGGCTTCTTAAATCCAGGGTGCTGTTCCCCAAAGGGTCTAAGGATTTGAATTTTGACAATCTCATTCCTGTACATTAATCCTCTGGTATTTCTATTGCCCTCAGAAGGACTAATCACGCAGTGAAGAACGGCTTATTGTTAATTAAAAAAGTCTAGCCTGGACATTGTAGAGCTACTCTGTGTTTTTCTCATTGAGGGGAGGTAAGGAAAAGATGGTAGCCCGTTTTATTTACATATTATTTAACATTTAGTTAATTCCTGTCGTTCACTGCAAACAGTCATGAAAGTAATTGTTCTTGGCTATATTAACAGAGTGTATCTGGGATCCTCACTCATTACAAAGGAAGTTTTATGCGATAAAGAGACAGTAGCTTTCTATGAACTGGAACGTATCGCTCACATCTAAGCCAACAGTAAATCTCCAGCCACTAGGACTGATTTTAAACGAATTCATGGTGACTAATTATAAGGTGTTTCTTCCTTGATTTCAGAATAATATTACTAGAAAAACATTTTATAATTATTCAAACTTCTGCCAACGTAAGGGAACCAATAAGCAAGTTTTTGAAGGATTAAAATGCCTCCTCCTTCCATGAGAAAAATACAGAAGGACCATCAATGCCCACTTTAGCAGTAGCCAGAGACTTAGATTAATTGCTGAAGGATTATGTGCATCTTCAAAAAAAAAAAAACCCACATCTGAATCTATGAAAGATTTAAAGAGGCCTTTGAATAATGAAGAAAACCATTGAAATTAAGGAAGCCCAATGGCTTTTATTTTATTGCAAACATTTTAAGACTTGACAACAGTTGCAGTGTTCCCCTAATTTTTGCTATAAAAGGGAAGTAAAACAATAGTTTATTGTGGTAATACTTCATACTGCCCTACTTCTGTGAATTGTCTTTAAGCTCCAGGGTAAGGATGGAACGTTCATGTTTTTAAATTGGATACAAAAGCAGTTTCTATGCTGTGGCTGCTGTAGCATAAATTGCTACACAGAGACTACCAGATATATTTAAACATACTGATGCTCAGCAAATTGTGAATGTTTTTTGCCTTCCTTTACCTTCAATGCTTATCTTTTGTGCTTCTTTTAAATGCTTTCTAATGTTTGAAAGGTATAACACAGATCTTGAAGACGTTTCCTGCTTGCAGGAGGCTGCATAATTCTCCTTGAAACAGACCCCAAACTCTCTGAGCTGTCCTAAACTTTAAAAATGTTTTAGCATAACTAATTTATAATATAAATTGGCTGACCGGTGTGAACCTGGATCTTACGCTGCAATTTTTTTAGGAGCACATAATGTTCTACCCACAATAATGGAGAGAAAAGAGCACTTATTAAACTTTCATTCGAGGGCAGCAGTGGGTCGCGCGCCGTGTCGTGGAGGTGACGCGCTCTCCGGACCCCATGGAGGAGGGACTAAAGGGTGGCCCTGCCTCGGTACGCTCTTGGACGGGTAATAACAGGTTGATAGATTTTGGCGTGCCGGCTAGGCGGTGCGATGGCCTCGCGGTCACCCAGCGGGAGCGGCCCCGGTGTCTGGAAAAAGGTGCTGGGACTGCTCGGCAAGCGGCTGGACGTTTTGCAGGTGGTAGGAGGCTGCTTGGAGCTGCTCAATATTCCAGATGGCATCTGTAATAATTACATTTAGTGAGACGGCTAGGAAGGGAGCTGTGCCATTAAGAAGCCCTCGCAAAAGCCATTTGAACTGACTGCTGTATTTCGCAGACAAGTACATAATGGGATACTGAGCAATTAGACATTGAATTAGCAATTAAATATTGAATCGCGTAGATCTCTGATGTAGATACCAACTGTCTCTGGAAACTCCTTCCTTGCTTGTTCCTTCATTACACTTCCTTTGTTGTTCATTACAGAATAGGCTTTTACATTCTCTGTAGGAAGGAAAATACATTTTAAGGCTATTAAGTGTTAATGATCAGATTGTAAGGTCCCATTACTTCATTTGTTTATTTATTTTAAGATATTCAGTACGCGAGAGCAAAACGAGCAGCACAACTTCTACAGCAGTATCCTCGAGAAGTTTGGATGAGATTAGCGGGAGGCTATTTTCAGGAATAGAAATGCAGCTTTTGCATTCACAAAGGGTAGGAAGGCCAGTTGTTAACCGCAAGATTAGCGATGCAATCATCTGATATTTTAAATAATATGGGAGATCTGAAACATGAAAACAAATTAAGCCTTGCTACGGATGAGAAAACATTACCTGAAAATATGTATGTATTTAGAGCAGAGCTACAGCAACAGATGCTGCGTCTGAAAAAAGGTATTTACAAAGATGTACAAAGCTGCCTCTGCTTCTTACCTCCAAATTGCTATAAAACTCACAATAATTACAAATTAACTTTTAAGAGAAGAAATGTGTACATGCACAAGTAAGCAATGTGAAACAATTTATTCTCGTTTCTGAAATTAACAAATACATTGAGGTTTAATTGGCAATGGTTTATATGGAGAATAATATTGAAAGTATTACAGTATGTTCTTATTTGTTTTTAGTGCTTGGGTACTAGATTTCTTTTTTTTTTTTAATTTCAGACTGATGTTATGAAACCTTGAATTTATTATAATAGGAAAAATGGCAGTTTTCTTTATTGCTGTTTTCTTGCCTTAAAAAAAAAAAAAAAACAAAAACCCTGACAAACATGTCTATCATCCTGTTCAATTCAGAAGACACAGCAAAATCTGGATGCAGTGGAAACTCATTATATTTTTTGAGGTAGCAAACATAGTTTCCATATCTCCAGACTAGTACCTAGTTTAAAAGTAAATGTTAAATTTACAGCAAAATGTTCAGTTTACTGTCTGGATTTCAAGAAACTGCACTTGTTGAGTCCTTTGAAGTCAGCTACAACTTCAGCCCAGTGGGTGGAATTAGGTTATGTACATTATTCATAGTATTATGTACCATTTTGCTTGCTTTCCAAGCCATCTCCAGCCATTCTTTCTGGGTATTAACCTTTGTTTTTGTCAGCTCCAACATTTGTCATTTTCCTAACTGGCCTATAAAATGGAAATGAGAAGCAGTCAAGGTTGATGATAAATGCAATCAGCTGTCTTCTAAGCAGGACCTGATTTTTTTTTTTTAACCTACATTTTTAAAATCATACTTTGCTCTGCATAGAAAACTTGGTCGTCCCTGATATTAATACCGTTAAAAACATTCTTTCCATCAAGACTGAAAGTCTTCAGATATAAGTATACAGTCATGGTATACTGCTAGTTAGTGGATTGTCTATTGGACTCTCTTTTAGAAAAGCTGGAGGAAGAACACTTATTCTGGACTAGACCTACAATACATTGAACCTCCAGGCTGGGTCTGAGGAGGAGGTTGCTGTGACAGGTACATCCTCACAAAAGATGAGGGCATACAGGAGAGAAAGGGTGAGCAGGTGAGATACCTACAAATCAGGCTCTAAAAATACCACCTTTAAAAAAATAATAAATCCTATTTCTTAAACTAAAGAAAGAAATAGGTCTTATTAAGTGATTTTTCTCTGTATTTAAATATCTTATGATGTTCTTTATAAAATAATTTTCTTAAGCCTCCAAAGAAGGCTAACAGTACTATATTTTTGTAAGTCCTAAAACTCCTTACAGAGTCCATTTATTTCTAATGCTATCAAAAAATATGAATTATAGGCAGCACCATCAGTACATTAATCTTTTCTAAAAGAGTCAGAGTAGAACTGCAGACATCAGTACCTCATACCTTCTTTGTGTTAAGAAAGTTTGGTCCAAAATATTATATAAATGGCGTCCTGCAGCAGGTTTTGTTTTGGTTTGGGTTTTTTTGCACTAGTAGAATGATTTCCCCTTGGTATTGGATGCATTGTAGAAAAACGTGTTCACGCAGAACAGACTGCATACCCCACTCACCTTGAAGATGACAACAGTAGGGTAGAAGATACTGTTAGTTTGACCCTTTATCTTTGTTGGGCATTTCACTAGCTAGATGTCCTCATATCTTTGTCATGATCAGGTATCAAATACATGTCGTTATCTAATCTTGGCGGCTTTTGGTGGATAAAATGGACACAATGCAGAGAAGTAAGGCTTCATTTGCAGAAAAAAACAGGCTAGGCGATGCTATATCATCCCACACTTATCACAAGACAGGCATTTTTCACAAAGGTGGTTGTTGTGAAGAAGAAGTTTTATACTTATAAATTTTATTCAGATGCAGATTTCATGGGAGATTAAGTGAATGTAACAAATGTGGGATTTTCTGTTCATAAAATGATGATTCTTATCTATTTGTCCCTAACATAATAGAAATTCCCAGAGATTCAGATGATATATTAAGGCTCGTTCTTGAGCTATCAAAAGTTAGTTTCCAAGTTCTGGATGACACCTGCATTGTAAGGTGTCCCATGAAACCAAGGTAAAATCAGAATTGTCTCTCTCTAGACTTCAGCTGCAGGCAAAATATTTTCTGATCTCTCTGCAGAATGGGAACCAAATACTGAAGTAGATTTGGCTCCCATAGTGCACGGGAAGATGAATTTTGCATTTTTATGATAGCAGAAGGCACACTGATAGTGCTTGGACCATACCTGGGTATTAATCAGCTGGGAGTGCAGAGGTGGTGAATCTCTGTGAAGTTTGTCTCCTTCGTTCATGTTGCAGGCAGCTATAAAATTCCTATGCTGTTTTATTTAATGCTTTCTAAATAATATCTAAGAAGCAGTTAGCTCATAAAGAGGTAGCTTTATGTTTTCCTTTGTGTGCATCATTTTATCTTTCTGTTGTGACATCGGTTTATATATTATGCCAAAAATAGAAAAATCTGTATTGAAAAAACAGCAACATTGCACACAAAAGCACTCAGTTCAAGCGTTCCTTAGCTTGTAAGGTTACCCATGGGGATTTTAAATTGCCTCACATGGTTTTTTGCTCTTTGACATTGCCTCTCATTGCAATATAATATACTATTTTTTTTCACTGTATCCTGCCACCTTCAATTGATACGATTCTCGCTACTCTCTAACAAATATAACCATTAAATATTGCATCCAATCCTTATTTTTTATTGTATGAATTTCCATTATCTATTGCATATTATTCAAAATGAGGTGGTTATTCCTATGCTGATGAGGGGGAAAAAAGATCTTATTACATGAGCTGCCCTTGAGGTGTCATGGCCCATCCTTGTCCAAAGAAGAGCTCTGTTGACTTGTAGCATGCCTGTTTGAGCACCTGCAGCACAAATTGAGGTTCTTTTTTCACTTGGAAGGACAAACATCTTTGAGAGCTTTTTTTTGTCAACATAAAATACATGCTCTTTCACACACACGCAGAGAACAGTTTCCTAACCTGGGGCACTTGCATGTCTTTAGTGGTACGTGCAGAGCTGCCCAAACACACCCAGCTTGAGGTGGCTGGACATACGAGGAACTACAAATTGGATGTTTCTGTCTCTCTGTCTGCAAGCAATATAACCTGATGAGCAGGCACAGGATCTCTACTGGATAAGGCTCTGTGCACAACACGGAGATGGAAAGAGGGGGTCCAGTCTCTACAAGTTAAAGAAGCATCTGGGATATGGAAAAAAGTTTAATCCCTCCCTTTATCTTGTTTATAACCAGGTCCCTGCTTCCCCATTTAATACTCAAGCTACCAGCCTATAACTTGCAGGAAGGGGGCGGGGGGGGAAAGAACAAAGTAATGCATGACTCGACAGGAGGCTGGAAAGAGGGAAGGATGTGTGCTTTGCTGACAGTTTAACATTAGGAAACCTAAGTGGAAAGCTGTTATCTTGTCTGTGAACCTGCAGTGAAGGGTGATGTGAATTGGCAGACAGATCACAGCTATTTGCTAAACAAATAAGAACACTAAAACTCAGGAATAAGTTGCCCGGTTCTTGTAGAGGTGCGTGTTGCAGTGGCTAAATATCTTTTACTTCTCTACTCCAGTTGCCTCTAATTAGTCCTTTCTGTAATTTTGCAAAAGTTTGTTTTATCTTGCATCTCTACAGACACTTTCCTTATGCTTTTCTTGAAAGTGTCTTTGAAGTTTTGGTAATTATACCTCTGCAAAGCACAGTGTTGCTGCCTCCCTTCTCCCTCTCTCCTTTCTGTCTTTACTTCCACTACCTTTCCCTATTTTCATGAGCTGCAAATTTCCATTCCATTTTTTTCTGGGGAGACCTTACAGCAGCCTTCCAGTACCTAAAGGAATTCTACAGGAAAGCTGGAGAGGGACTTTTTACAAGGGCAGGTAGGGATAGGACAAGGGGTAATGGCTCTAAACTGAAAGGGGGTAGGTTTAGAGTAGATGGAAGGAAGAAATTCTTCCCTGTAAGGCTGGTGAGGCACTGGAACAGGTTGCCCAGAGAGGTTGCCCAGGATGCCCCATCCCTGGCAGTGTTCCAGGCCAGGCTGGATGGGGCTTTGAGCAACCTGGTCTGGTGGAAGGTGTCCCTGCCCATGGCAGGGGGGTTGGGACTAGGTGATCTTTAAGGTCCCTTCCAACCCAAACCATTCTATGACCATGAGCAGTGTAATTAGTAAATAGGAGGTGAGAGAGGGAACAGCGTGGAGAGTGGAAATGAACTGCCGGATGTCTTAGCATCTTGTCTAGGTTTCTAACAAGTACCTATGTGCACGCTGGGATTTTAGAAGCTTGTTACAGAGCCAAATTTGGATTTGGGAGATTTTTTTGAGGGTTTCCCTACATTAAAAAGAACTATATTACATTAAACAATCCCATGCTAGTTTCCCATGCCCTGGAATGTTAACTTAAAAGGTCCTAGATTTAGGAATTAGCACCATTCCTGACTAATGTTGCGTTAATGCAACATGACTAATTTCATTCCCTGCACTGTAGTGCTACATGGCTTCTGGTCAGGAACATAGTTCAGCTGAAATTGGCTCTAAGAAGTACTGAATTGTTCAGTGCGGGTATCTTTTTATCTATATATTTATATCTGTATCCATACCTATAGTTACAATTAATTCCAATGCATGGAATAGTGTTTCTTCACAAAACAGCACTGAAAACAGTTTCCCCTTTAACTCACAAATGTTTGTGGCACTTCAGAAACCAGATGCTTCCCCTGACCCCCAAGTTTCAGCCTGATGTAGAAAATACCCCCTAATGATTTGGTTTGCAACATTAAAACCAGGTGAAAATGAGCCCTTCCAGTAAAAAATTCCAGGCAACCACACCTGCAGGTGACCCATAAGAGAAAATGATAAAGTGTTATTGAACTCTGTGCTACTGTCTGGTGTTTTATTACTACATGTTGTCTTAGGTATTTTTCCTGTACTTAGTGTTGCAATTAATAAAAATCCTTATGTAAAGGTAACTATCATCTTCATTTCCAGTTAAGACTGTCTGTTGATTAAAAACTACTTTACAATGACATTAAGCTGCAAAGAAGTAGTCAAAAAAAGCGTAAGCCCAAGACACGTATTGTCAGTCCCCATAGATTTAAATTTAATTAAATGAGAAAACTGCAGGACTTTTTTGTCCACACTGAAGATTCCCAGAGCTATCCCACGAATGGTATTCAGTTATTGCAAGTCATGAGCTCAGCTTGGAATATTGTTTTATCATTAATGCTGCCAGTCATTCCCCATTAGGTCTAGTATCTAAAATGTCATGCTGCCATAATGGAAATCAAAGGCCTTGGCCTCATACTAAATGTGTCCCGAGGATGCAGCCTATGTAATCACACCAGTTTATCCATTTGTTAGCACAGTAAGCCAGTTGTTTTGGACGTGAAATTCAACACTGAAGCGGTGCTATTTTGAGAGGTGTTGACCACCTGCTCCTGGATGCAACTGAGCCTTTTTATTTCGTAACACCTAAAGTGTGGTGTTACCTCTCTTTAAAACCAGACCTCCACAGCATGCCCTGGACCCATGGCCATGTAAAGCAATGCCCTGTGGTCAACCCCATCTTCCCCCTATGCTGGTGTCTGCGTTCCCCAGGCAACATGGAAAAATGCTACATGTGCTCCCAGTAAATCTGGTATTTTTACCACAAAGTGTGAGAAAGAACCAGGCATTGATTCCTAACCCCTGTAAATAATTTGCTGTCCTTTGAAGTATGGAATCATTCATCTGATGTTTTATCTTGTCTATCTACCAGCACCATCAAGTGAAAGATAACATCTTCAAGCCCAGTTTTCATATTTTTTTTGAATTGTAGCTTTAATATTTGTAGGTTTTCTGTTCTCAAAGATAAATTAGGAAATAAATGAGCCTGCAGACAAAGCTGAGAATATACATTATGATAGCAGTAATGTACAAAGATGAACATGAAAATGTCATCAACACCGTTGCCAGATACGTTCTTGTTAATATTGTTTCGGAAAAACTGCTTATCGTGTTGGGGAGAGAAATAAAAAGCGGCTAAGGAGATGAGAAAAGATAGGGGACTCAGAGCTGTACAAACATACCTCCCCAGTGCCTCTTACTTGCTCAAAAAAAGGCCATTGTTGCCTTCATAATTGCTAAATTTTTTAAACTGGTCTGGTCTGTGTGTGAGGAGCTGTCCTTTCAAGCAAACACTGTGACTTTTTGAGATTAAAGGCCAAAGCGTGTGTTCATGAATTTTAATGTAAACAAAATCAGCTTTTTTCCAGTTTTTAAGATCTCTCTTTACTTTGCTGTGTGGGGTGTGGGGCGAAGGAGCAAAATGGCCAAAGGGTAAGCTGCAGCATGTTGGTACATATGTTTTCATCTCCAGCTGAATCTTATCCTCCATGCTCTAAAGAGATCACATTTACAACAAAGAGACCTGAGAGACTGCGACCAAATAAGTACCTGGAGCACAGCTTTTCCAAACCACCACCAACAGAAAAGGAATATGAAATGAGATTAACCCTTCTGCCTCTTCACGGGTTTCTCTGAATTTGCTGAGGTATATGCTTCTACTGCAACAATAATCATTAATAACATTATTCATTTTCAAAGCATTGTACACATATTCTTCTTAATTCCACTGAAGTAGCTAAACATTTCTGTCTCTGTTTTGTTATTGGGAAGAAGCACAGAGAAGGCAGAGCTCGCTCCTTGCTCTGCAGCAGTGTATTGACAGACCTTTGGCTAAAGCGTGGTAGCTCCAGCTCCATACCAATTAGCCTCAGCAAATATTCAGACCAAGGTGACCTGTCAGAGGAGTTCAAACAGCAGTCTTGCAAAGTAGCATCTGCAGAAGGTAACAATTGTATTTTTCTTACATCTTCTCTGTCCTGTGGATCCCTCCGTTGCAGAAGTGAACGTGTTCCTAGCGCAGTTATTCTGAAGGAGAGCTGATTTTACAGGGTGCCTCCAATCCCCACATTTTTACTTTTGAAGCTCTTCTGCTAACTAATGATGCTGATGCACCAAAACTGCCATCTGCCATTTCTGCACTGACACCTGCCCCGCACGTAATTTTGAGCATCTCATATGGTAACGCCAAAGAGACATTCAGGCTTTTAATCTCCGCCATCCATCTCTCTCAATCCTACTCAAACATGGCATCTCTTCTAGTTAGATATTCCTGTACATACATCTCTATATGGCTACGGCAAGATCCAGAGATATGCTCTGGGACTTAAAAATGCAGACTCTATGAATATTTTTGGGAAGGAGCATAACTTCTATTACTTCACAACTTCACTTTGAAATCTGCAAGACAAGAAGTACCTTCAATTTATTTTATCACTGTAATTTAAGGGTACATATATTTTCCTTATTTAAAGTCCCAAGTCTTGATGAATAACTACACTTTGAGGTATATTTGCTCTAAAATAAAAGGAATCTTGCAACTGGTTTTGATGCCTGCAGTATAATGTTACTGAAACACCTAAATCGTAATAAACATTATACTTTCTTGTAATACATTGAAATAACGTTACGATTATGAAAAACTCTTTTCATATCACCCAAAAGTGACTGAATTGATGTTTAACCCCTTTGAGCTGAAAATGCTCGTTCCAGCCTGAAGATCTCCAACAAATGCCAGTACTGTGACAACAGCTTTAAGTCCTTTTCACAATCTTCTACCTACATCTCTTCAGCTATTATTATTATGGTCCAAATTCCACTTGACACAATCCACCAACTGAAATATGCCTAGCTCCAGAAGAACGCTGCCTTGGCTCAGCTTCCCACTGAAACGAAGTTTTTGTTTACAGCCACGCGCTACCTTGTACAGCACTTGCTCTTTCTGCTGCATCTGCTGTGGGTGAGCTGGAAAAGCCACTCGAACGATTTGTAATGAGTTCAGCCGAACGCGTCTCTGCCAAGGATCAAGTTCTACCACACAGCACTGCAGGACGAGTTCAGGCTCTCAGCAAAGCAGAATGCAGCAGCACCGTTTGATTACTCTTCTGCAAAAGGACCACTCGAGAGCACAAAACTCTCTCCGCTGCCATGACTCGGTACAGGCACAACAGGACTATTTCTTACCGTTTCTTTTTCAATCACCACTTGAAATTTCTGCGCTGTATCTCAAGAGCTAAGAGTTAAGGTTATCCACACACACTCCTAACTTCTGTCCATCATCTTTCTTTCAACACAGTAATATCTATTTTTGTTACCAAATCTAATACGGACAAAAATTATTCTTGTGTCTCCATTCTCCACTGGTTTTTGACGATGCTCAGCCAGGTTTGCTCGCAGGGAAAGGCCGGGCACGCACACACGAGAAGGAGGAGGTAGAGTCCAAAATATTCAGGCCATATGGGGACACTGGGGTGAGGATGTACAAGAGCCCTGGTGCAGTTGGGATGCAGCATCTGCCTCCTGCAGCCCTCATTGAGGAATGGGTTTTGTCGTGTGGCTGCTCAGGCTTGAAAGCTCAGCGTGGGATGAACCCAGTTTTGCGGTATTACTTTCAGACCTTGCTAGATACTTAAAATTTTCAGACCTGACATATCAAAGTGACTTCAATTTTTTTTTTTTCTAAACAGGCTTAAAAGCGTGAATTTCAATTCCCATCCCCCCTTGCCAATCCCATGGTGGCGATTATTTTAGTTCCGTGAAGCTGATATGTTTAAAGTTGTGTGTGTTATCTGTTGTATTGCACTTTTATGTTCCATTCATCAGAAACATTATACAGGATATAAATAAGTCTAATGATAAAAAGACATTGTAAAACAAACACACACAGAGAGCACCTGCTTTTAAATTACTTTTGCTCTTCGTTCCTGACACAAATAATGGTCAAAACGCAAAGCTCTTGCATAAATAATTTCCATTTCAATGAATCAGCGGTTGCCAACGGGAAAATATTTACATCTTTGCTTGTTCCATCAGCTTCTAGATTGCAAATATTGTCTCAAAACAACAACTAAGCAAAAATCTTTTGGGAGGCTACAAAATGATAAAGATTTTCTTGGCCAAGAGAGAAAACTGGAGGGATGAGATACTTGAACTCTCACATCTCTCAGTTAGTGTGGAAGCACGGCAGCAGTGTAATGCTGAATTGACAAAAATTACTCCCATTCAGTTCAGCAATCCAAACTATTTTGGTTCCAATTAAGCAAAAGAGAAAATGTAGAAAACTGGACAAAAAACATTGACAAAAAATACTGATTAGCTCAACTAAAAAGGCCAGGATGAAAAGGCTCAACAACACAAGGACAGAATAGAAAGTTGAACCCATATTGGGAAATGACAAGAACTATGGAATAAATAAGAGGTGGTTATATTTATTTATTTTGGTTTTCACTGTTCTATCTTAACTTAGAATGTTTTGATTGCAAAGTCTAGGAAAGATTGCCAGCTGGAGGTTCCATTTTCCTTGTCAATTATTTAGTTTCTTTAAAGGGAAAAGCAAAAAAACTCCACCCCAACCCCCTGGCCTTTGATCTCTCATTTGCTCTATTGAGAAACTATATAATCATTTTATAAAATGGAACGACTGTTCTTTTATCCCTATATTATATCAGCTGATTCACTGTGTCAAGAGAGCGATGGAGCCACAAGTTGAAATGCAGTGTAAATTAGGAAATTGGTCTATATTACAAATCCTTTTGAGTATCTTGCTGAAGCAGTCTGGCAATACCCACCCAAGATATTCTGTCATGTTAGAACAGTCTAATTCGCTTCAGTATTGAATGTTTTTTTCTATTTGCTCTTCACTTCATTGATGCCCTTATACCCAACAGAAAGTGGCGTGAGGCCGCCGGGTGAGATGATGTGATTCAAGATGTGGTCTCAGTGCTCCTTTAGCTTCAATAGTCCTTTTGAAGGAAGAAGGGAAAGGAAAATTAAGAAACATCTAGCTGGATCTATCAATCAATCTATCTATAGCACATCTAAAAAAACCCACATTTTGTAGAAATTAGCTAGTGGGCTTTCAAGATGATCCTCATCCAGCTGCCATTAATATTACATTCCTGTTATCTACTATGGAAATTGGATTTAATGCAAATATACTGCTTCAAAATAAGTGTAAGGAACTAAAAGAAGACTGCCATTGAAAGTACTGATCCCTCTCTACACCTGCTTTTCGCCATGTGTTTTTGTATTGATCTGGTTTTTTTCTTGTTGACATTTTGGGAATATGGGTTAGTGTTCAGCCACAGTATGTTGTGTCACAGTGTGTGCAATGAATAAAATCCAGGCATAAAAATAGGAGTTAGGAGCAGATGCATATACTGTCATAACAGCAATATCTAACTCCTTTCTGGCACTGTTTACCCGTTGAACAAACTGTTCTTTATGGAGAAACCTATAATTATTTTCAATTTTACTGTAGGGCCTTGACCAAATCTTGATCTCAGTTTTATACTTTTGTGGATTAGACCTTCCCAAGTACCAAACTCTGACCAGCTTTACTGAAAAGTGTTTACTGCATATAGAAGTTCAAATGATGTTAAGGGTATTTCTTTATTAAGTTTACTAGAATCCAATGAGAAAAGTTTTTAATAGGACTAGTTAGGAAATAGGTTGTCCTGTTTTCAGTTAAAATCTCAAAACAGTGGCCTCACATTAACTTTTCAGTTAAAAAATGCTGGGGTATATACTAAAGCATTCCAACCAATGGTCTTAATCAGTTGCATTGATTGCTAATTTTGTGTTCCCCTTGCAAATGTTTCACAGCCTTGGAGCTTCAAAGCAGGATGCAGATCCTGGTCTTCTGAAGCATGTGGTTAAAGGAACGCAGAAGTAAAAGTTTAGTCTTGTTTTATTCTCAAGCATCTATGTTTCTATTGTTATTTAAATTTGATTTTCCACACTTTTTGACTGTGTGTTATTGATTTTGTTTCATACCATAATCTTTCATTTCTGCAGCATTTCTGGCTGATGTGATGCAGGACATTTGATCTATCTAGCTTGCAAATATTTATTGGCACCTGCCTTGGAAACGAAAGTTCGGACTGGTTTCTGTGGCAGGAGTAGCATTTTTATTAGTTTATTTAATCTGCCAAAGCAGTAGGCGCACTCTGTTTGCTGCCGTTCTGCCACCCTTATTCCCTGAGTACATGTCAACAGAGGTGAGGTATGGCAAGGGGTCTAAGGGGATCGATAACCGCACACCCACAGACTTTCATCTCTAGATCATTGTTCAAAAGCTGGCTTTTGACCAAACCCATGACAGTTTGACAGCTGTTTGGTCATTTATACAAGCTGGATTGGTGGCCTCCATCCAGATGTTTGTGCAAGTAGGCAACTGCATCCAAATATTTAGATTAAATTAGTACCTTTATCTGGAAATCTCGGCAGAGCTGTCAGGTTTGAATGTCATGGAGATTTGTCTCAGGAACCACACCAGTGCCTTGCTAGTGCTTACCCAGGTCTTGCTGGGCTTCACGCATAACTTCTCCAAGTATTTCTAAGATGTGGGCTGCACATCTTCCAAAAATCTTTCCACCTGTCTTTTTTTTGCAGAGAAACGTATGATAGCGATCACAGCCCTCACGCTTGATGAGGGACCAAAAGATCAGCTTCCCTGCTTTACAACTCATTTACCTTTTTTTGAGCCTTAATCCCCTAGCTCTAAAAATCAGAAGAGAGAGCAGCACTGAGGATAACGTCAGTATCCCCCTACGCTGACACTATATGCGGTGTTTCTCATTTCAGTAACTTTTGCACCTTGAAAATCCCCTCTAGTTTCCCAGGCTGGGGAATTGAACAGGAGAACGTTTCACCTGACAGCACCACAGGGCATGCCTCAAAAGCAGTCACCCCACAAATGTCTCGTTGGCGCTTTCTCTTAATGCTCAAACGACGACGCTATTTTTCCATACCGTGTGCGATAATCCACACCAAATTTTATTTAATTAAACATTTATAGCATACTAATTTAACGACGCTGTTGTAGCAACGCTCTTGGCAATGATCCAGTTCCCTCATTGGAATAAATCGTGCAGCCTTCGGCTTCATAGTTTATTCACCTGAGGACTGTGTTACTGCCTCATAAAACAGTGCGATAGTACTATTATCACTTAATTATACAGCAAGCTTTTTCAGACTTCGGTGTCTGCCTTCCTACATCCGCCACAGAATATTTCTCTGAACCCCGGAATGTGCAGGAAATATAAATTGCTCTGTTCGAACATACATAAATATGTCTCAGAAAGCCGTTTTGTCAGTACTTGGAGAATTATCGATATATTATACTCAAATGTGATAAATTACTACTTTAGAACAAACCAACACATATATTCCTACTGGAATTATTTCTAACAGGTAATTCTGAGTCATCACCTGTAATTCCTTACCTAAAAAATCCCAGCAACAGAAATGTGCTACTTACCTGGGTAATGAGTATTCACTGAGGAAAAAAGAAGAGAGAAAGAAATGCTGAAATTTAAACCACATAATCATTATCACTAATTGTTCGTATCTGCAATATGTATTTTTGGAGGTAATTTCAATAATAAAAATATCTAAATGTCACGCATAGCCACAATTTATTCCAGGAGACCAAAGTTCCTAGTATTTTTTCTGTTTGATGACTAACAGACTTTTTTCTATGTTGAAATATTGCTAAAAAAGAAGCAAATAGAAAAGCTAAATCAAAATAATATTAACGTTTCCTAAATCCTGGTTATTTTAGGTAAGTTTAAGCCACAATTTCAGACAAATTGAACAAGTGTAAAGCATAGAGTTACTTATTTTATACCTTATTTCTACAGTAGTTGCCATTTATTAAATATAATCATTACGCTTTTTAAAAAAATATTCATACTGATTTAATTAATGCACAGAATGAAATTTGGGCTAGGTTTGTATTAAAATGAAAGGCTATTTTCAAAGGCTATTACAATGTAAGGATATTAGGAAATCCATATCTGTTTCCAGATTGACAAAAGTGTTAGAAATGCTGAATGCTTAATTTCCCTTGAAACAGGTTTGGAAATGAGAACATTTGACTTATGTGACTAAACAAAGATTCACACACTTACATTTAAAAGTTTTAGATGAAGTGACTTGTCCAGCTGTCTCAGTTTAATGACCTCATTCAACCCATCAGTTCTTTCGGCTCACTCCTTTTTTGATTGCTCTTCATCATTTGAAAAAATCAGCCCCAGCCAGTCATCTCCTATCTCCCAGTGTGGCACGACCAGCTGTCTACAGCCAGCCCAAAGGCTCTCCTCCTTAGAAAAGTTTTTCTTAGAAATAGTATATAGAGGGTGACATTGGGACGACTCTTCAATGCGGCGCCTTGCTCTTTTTGGAGGTTTGCTGAACATCGACATCCCAAATATGAAAGACCACAACTATGTAAGAAATGGAAATATTGTGCTGAAGCTGTAAGTCAAAGCTTTGCAATTCTTCCTGTTGATATTAATATGTTTATATTAAAATAAATATCCAATGGTAAACCCGAGAGGTTTAGAATCTATCATTTTTCATATGAAAAAGAACAAGGCAGAACTTCACTGTCTTTTCTAGAATTAAGTTATATGGTTACATTTTATAGGCTTTTTCTTCTATAACTACTTATTCAAAACCTCAAAACATAAAATAAAGTTAATTTTTTTATGTAAAAGGGGAGAATAAAATTGTATACATTCATTGGTATAGCTAAAATGACTTCAGTTCATGACCAAAATCTTTTATAATGATTATAGCAGTAAATTAAAGTGATTTAAGCATACCATACCGTGAGAATGTCTATAGCACAACAATAATAGCTCTCAATAACAGTCAGTTCATAAATACTTTTGAAAGGTTTGGATGATTTTACTTAGTTCTTTTCTCAGACACATGGGGATAAATTTCCATTTTGTGTTTAATTAGCTCTTATAATGTCACCTACATATGTGACAGTGAGGCAAAATGGGACGTCCACTCCAGATATGACTGTTGTTTGGCAAAGAAATATTTATTTGAATATATGGTCCTTTATTTTTTAATTTGAGAGTAAAGTATTTACTTGTATATCCCACACAAAAACCATGACAAAAATTTTACCAATTTAAACATTGTAATTATGAATGACAATGGCTTAAAAGTCATCTTGAAGAAAATGTAAAAAAAAAAAAGTATTTTATATGTTTTTGCTATCCAGAATACCTAGAAAGCTCTTGGTACAACTTAACTAATACTTTTGGTTCTCTCAACCACTTACCAAATAATTGCATTATTTATATTGTATTAACTTCTCTAATGAAGTGCACACCAGTTAAAAGTAACGTTTAGAATGTAAAATAATGGTGTTTATGTGCCATTAGGTGTCTACTTAGCATTTAAATGCTGTCTTCAAGAGGATTTTTTAAAAAATGAACACTGGTTTTTGGGTTTTTTTTTTAACATTAGAAATGCAGATCTTTCTTGGCTAGTAGGAGAAAGATGAAGCGGTGGCATTGCACCAAAGACAATGAAAATGAAGTTCTCTTGCCCCTACTGATAGGAAAGGGATGTGAAGTTTGCGTGATTTGTATCTCCGTGAATAGAAACATGCTCCCGAGATAGCGTAAGAACTGGATTTCAGTAAACCTTGAACAATTAATTTTTCTCTCCCATCAACTTCTGTCAATCAGATCCCAGTTTTCTTATTCACGCACAGGTGAGAAATGAAGAGAAAATACCAGCACTCTTTGCTGGAATGTGTAACTTAGCCGGGAATAACTGCAAAGCCCCATCACAGTCGATGGTAGAGTCCCCATCCCTGCACCAGGACTGGCTGGAAGCTCTCAGGCTCCTGACGACTCCGGTTCCAGCTCCTGAAAAACTCATCGGAAGGAAATCCCCAAAGTAAATCCATAGTTACGGATGTCTCGGAGCACGTCTCATTTCCTAATTTGTTTTACTTCTGCTTATCTTTGTATGACCATGCGATATAACCATCCTTTTTATATAGAGGGTAGTAACGAGTGGCTATTTTGTGTAGAATGAAATATTTATGACCCCTGCTGCACAACGCAGGGTAGAGGAGTACCGGCAGCTGTGCCAGCAGGGACAGTAAAAGAAGGGACTATAAAATGCTTCCCATAAAGTAAATTCTGGCGTACGGAGAAGCTGCAGGCCACTGACGGAGGAGAGCGGTGCACAGCGTGCCACACGTGCAGCGCTGTGATACACCAAAATCTCTCAGCCCCGGTCTGTTATGTAGGGAAAAGAGCCAGCCTCATCTGTGCCCTGCTATGAAATCTAGGGCAAGAGGCTTTGAAGGTAACTGCTGATACTGTAGCCAGCTGCTTTTTCACAACAGAAAATGTAAAAGTAAAAATAAAAATGCTGAACTACAAACTTCAGTAAAAGAGTAAAGTTCAGCTGCTGCATATTCATAGCCCATCTCTGAATAAGCCTTCTTCCATTGACACGTACCCTTCCTGCATACCAAATGCTAATGCATATTTATATATTCATAAACCATACCCAATATTTCAGCATTCACGATTATTTACTACGCACAGGTATGCAGTCAAAATTCAGGTGGCATCTAATTTCCCATATTGTAAATTCGTCTCCAGACCATATTATTATACTCTGTGCACCTGCAGAATCATGAGGTATTTCACCGCTGAGGATTTTTATCTTCAATTATTCTTCAGTCTCCATATTGCGGTTCTTACAGTATTATGCAATACACAGCCAAATTTACCTCCAGGTACATATTATCTAAGCTTATATGCCTATAAGCATAAATAGTCTATCATAATGCTAATTCTGGTATTAGGATATAGGCAGGAAACACAGCTCAAAAGATACAAGGAGGCTTGTGTTGATTTTGGTTTTGTTTTAAACAAGAAAACCATACTGGTTCTTTCAGTCTTTCTGAAGAACTTAGGAGGTGAGTTACTGGGCCTCAGACAAGCCAGTGCCAATAGCGCACTTGGCAGAAATTATGAAATATTTCCTAAATTAATCTTTCTAGGAAAACGGCCATTCAGTTGGGAGGGAAAGAACCCACTGCTCACCACCCTGATATTTTTTTCTTCTCTTCTCTTCTCTTCTCCCCTTTCCAACACTAAATATAGAAACATAATTGCATGAAGTGCCAAATTTTCATACTTTATTTAAAGAAATCAAGAGGTATAAAAATAACTAAGGATGACTAAAATTTACTCCTTTGTGCACTCCTGACAATTGAGTTCTCGTCGCACATCGCTCACAGTACCAGTCTAATTTTAAAAATCAAAGCTGTAGAAATAAGCATTGTCCTGTTCTTTGAATGTTAACCTGCAAGCCTGAATCCATATCTAACAAACTACCATAAATAAATATGGCTTTTTTTCAGCGGTGGGATGAATATGCCATGCTTCCTAGATGGAATTAATATCCTAGGCAAATTCTAATTTCATTATTTGTTCTCACAATGGAAACATTTTGAGGCATTTGTTGCCATCTACAACAGGAGGATCTTGTCTCCCTTCTATAGCTGAGAATTTATGTAAAAAGAGAAATTCAGGCTGTAAAACAAGATCTCCAGTGGCAAAGAAGTAAACCAAACCATTTCAGGTTACAGCTAAGACTGGCAATGGCATTGGTGTACTGTAGAAAAGCTCTTGCGTCTTTTAGAGGGGTATGCACATTTCTGATGAGAGAATTCAGCAATTACTTTTAGACAAAAAGTCACAAAGGGAAAAAAGAAAATGCTCAAGAAGAAAAGATGTGGATAAAAGTGGAGACGGAGGAACCTAATCTCAACAGAATCATTTCTGGAAGAAATACATGCTGTTAAGGCTGAATATTCCATATACTTCTTACCATTGAAGAGAATACATTAAAAAGATGTGTGGAAGATACATACATACCCAGATACATTTGAACATATCTTCCTTTAAGATTAAAGTGAAAATACAGGTACATTCCATTGTACTTGCTGAAGTTTTGTGACAAATACGAGACTGAAAGAAAATATAATGCTAAATTACAGTTTTACAGTTTGAATATATAATCTTCTCTTCTTATCCACTGATAGTCTAAATAACTCCTTGCTATTAATCCTATCCAGACAACAGTTAAGACCTTATCCTGCAAGCAGTCGTAAGATGCTTGTATTATTTATTTCACAGTTATATATCAGATTTAATCTTCAATTCCTTGAGATAAAACCTGTTTGTTTATTATAAGCATTGGCAAACCCGTTGCTGTAGAGATTCGAAGGGATGAATGCCTTCCCTTTTATCTGTAACTGGAATACTTATTTGCCTTGTTTTAGCTGGGAAATAAACATTTAATGCTGTCTCTAAGGAATAAAATACATGCTTAATAACATGTTACCGTTTAGCACTACTTTTTAAGCTCTTATCGCATAGGAATTAGTTATCATTTTGCTGGTATCTTATTTCCGTAGCTCACCAGGATACTTTAGTCATGAGTTAGCATTACTTTGTCAGGTAGCAAATGACAGTATATTTTAATAATAAATGTCCTAATATTTAAATCACGATTGTAGCACTGGATCACATAAAATGTATATTACAAAATTGTTACAATGCAAGCCAGCAAAATGGTCTATCTCCCAAAAAGAGTGTTTAGAAGTCAACTTCACTGAAGAAAAACAGTTTATGATCTAAGGCCATCTCTAAAGTATTCACATTATGGTCCATTTATATAAAGACCTCACTCGTGTGCTTAGTTCGAATACCATCAGACTTCTTTCCTACCCACATTTCTGTAATTCTGAAGTTTTCTCTGTCCACTATCAGGTATTACAGCTGCTATTTTTGTTCTTTGAGCAAAGGCTGTTCAAAACGAAGACAGTTGGGTGAAAGAGATCTACAAATCAAATAGAAGCCAGACCGCTGCTATAAATGTGTACTGAAGAAAATGGAGCTCTTTTCATTTGCACCATGTAAGGACCTAGCATTTTGTATTCTGGCAAGACATCAAAAAATTTCCTTCCTGTGAATCATCTGCAACCTGCAAGAGAAATGTCTCAGAACCATGTGCCTTCTTCCAAATATTCATGTCTCACTCTTATATAAATAAAACTTCCAATAAAAGAAAAGTTATATCTTGGGAAGTAATGCATATTCAAAGTAAATATATCTCTGGAAATTGCTTTAGAAGAGCAAAACTAGCCAAACAGCTACTCTATAATTTGTTGCAAGAGTTAACCTTTTATTTAGGATTATGGACTTAGACCTACTGCCATTACTCACAGGAATAACTTCTCCTTAAGTGACTAGTACAACTGCATTGCAAGGGGTTTTCACTAAGTAAAAGCAGCTGGGCTGAAACCTAACTGTAAAAGAAACATGTTCTTTTAAATTAAAAAGTGTTTGTAGGAGTAGGAGAAGAATGGCCAATAAATTCCAGTTAAAGTCAATTCTGTTAAAACCTTGAATGTCTGCTATAATAAAGATTTCAGTGAAAATGAATAGTACAAATACTTCACAGGAGGGTTCAAGTGCTAGGTATATTTCCAGGTAACTAGACAATCCATACCAGGATTTGTTTGAGGCAAAATGTGTTTTTTCTAATCTTTTCAGAAACCCTTTCCAAAATGGGTAAGAGACACAAATTCAGGCTGGTTTGCCAGGCATCCAAGCAAATTATCCTGAGCTCGATTATGCAGATTTTCCTGGACTCCAAGCAAATATTTATTCTTGCAAAAAAGTTGTATATTATATCAGGTTTCAGCCTTGGCTACAGATTTCATAGGAGTTTGGAAATGCAAAGGACAGGGGAACATTATTTGCTTGCCATCACCTAATGGTTCAGTTTCAGAACTTGTCCAATTTGCTGAAGGTTTCAGATGACGAGTTATTCTTCTCTTCAAGAAAACTTGTTTTAAAGGACTTTCACCCTATAGAATGTTTTATCTGATTTTGATAATCCTCGGGTTAGATTAGTGCACGGCACGCGACTCAGTCCTTGCTAGAAGTTTGCTCACCCTCTATAGAAAATACCCGACGGCACGAGAGTGGTCTGAAAGGGAAATACTCCTCCTCTCTGCGGGTGATGACATTCAAAACCCGTTGTCTGTGCTGGGAAATCAGAGTGTTATTCCTCTGCAAGCAGCAGCGCAGCCCTTGTTTCTGCAGTTTTGTTTTCGGCAATTTCTTTCCCCTATGCAGATGGCGGAGGTTGCAGATGGACGCGGGAGAGTCAGGCTGAGCAGGACAGCTGTTCCTTCGCATCGCTCTCGCTATGATCCCGAGCGCTTGTCATTTTTATGTCAATGCCTCTTCCCTTTGTTTGGTTTGGGATTTTTAAACACTTTGTTCATTGGAAAAACAAGGAGGAAGGGAGGGCTGGCCAGCTGGCAAATAAGGCTGAGCTCGAGAGAGAGAGGAAAGAATCAGGGCAATCGCATCTCTGCTGACTTTTAATATGGGGTTGGAGATTTTGTGGTTATGTACGTAGGTAGTTAGCAATAAATCCGAGTAGGGTGATGTATGTAATGCGAAATTTAAGATAGCACTTTACATTTATACTCCTCCTTTTCATCTTTTGAACCTTTTACCTGTTCTCCAAGTACAGACTGAAGCAATCACTGAAACAATTACAGAGAACATGAGATCCATGAAATCCAGGCAATATCCTTATTTTGTGGGGGAGGAAGGGAACATATTTCTACCGAGGAGGCTTTGGTGTTAGGAGGTCTTACGGCTGCAGTATGGTTTGGTTTTGAAAACAAAGAAGGGCAACGCTACATGACTAATATCTTTATGGGGAATTTTTAACTAGAATTCCTAAGTGCTAAAGAATAATTTAATGCCAATAGAGTGTACTTGACTAAAATCACTACGTCTCAAAACTTGCTAAAACTGTTGCACTTTATCTTGATTTTTCAGTTCCCCCGACAAGACAGTTTGTCTGATACAGATAAGCTGGAATTGATTCCGGGCTTGTGCAAAACAAGTGAAAGTCAATGGGAAGACTTCACTTTGTGGTATAAGGAAAATCAAAGTACGACATAACACCAAATTCAAGGTCTGATTTTGAAACATTTAGCGAGTACGTAATTAACACAAATAAACCATCTCCTTCAATTAGTAATGAATAGGTGCAAACAGGAAGCATATTTTCTGCTCTATTCTTTTAAGGCTGATTTAGATCAGTAACCCATTTATTAACCATCATGATAGCTGTGCTATGTCTGTTCTGTACGAAATTTAGATTTGCTAGTGTTGTCCCTGATTCATGTCAGTAGAGAAGTTTATAGGACTGAAAATTATTCTTTTAAGGCCAAATTTCTCTTATGCTTACTCTTGTGAAAAATATAAAGCAATTTTACTCTGGACTCTGTTACATCAGCTTCCTACCCAGGATTATTACTTTCTTGGAGTGCCTAAAAACATGAGTACTGATTTTTAAAGGCAGCTTGTCATTTGCATTCACAATTAACTACAAGTACAAATATTCAGCTAGCTACCTGCCTGCCTTTAACGATCAGGCACAGTAAATAGATATCTAACACCTGGTTTTCTCTGCTCACATTTAATAGTGGTTAAAAAAAATAGTTCACTGCAATAATAAACCCATATGTACAGATCAGAATCAGGTTCTGCCTCCTTTTCATGGTCAATAACAAGTTTTTTGTTGGTTTTTTTTTGGCAATCAGTACCACTGATCTCAATGGGACCGGCTGCTAAAGAGTGCTAATACTGGTAGGGGAGTAAGATTCAAGAAGGCAACCCTGTGTGAACAATAACCTAAGCACCCATTTAACTTTAAGCACTTCTTTATGGTCCTAGAAGTTAATAGCTTTACGCATTTGGTCAAAGTTAAGCATATGCTTAATGCCTCTCTGGATTAGAAATTAGATCTTTGAACTTCAGTTTTGCTTACACTGTGTACTATTTCGTCGGTAGATTCATTTTAGGAAGATAGGAAAATAGCAGTCATTCAAAATGATATCTTTTTGCAATTAAATGTTACCCATACAGTATATTCAGCACATCAGCAATTAACATTTTTCTTCTTAATGTATATTTGACTGTATAACAGCCATTAAATGGAACTAACCATACAATTGTTTCGATTAGATTTTCTAGTTCCCTAATCCGAGCAAAACCACTCAAACTGAAGAGAAAAAAATAACACATCTTATTACTCACTTTAGTTTTCTATTAATAATATCAGTTGCTCAGGCTTAGTTTTTACTTCCTATAACCTGACAACTCATCCTAATTTCCTGATTTGACTGAAACTTGCTGAGTCCTATGTAGCATACATGTGGCACCAGATCTTACACCCATATAAACCACAACCTATTAGAAGAACTGTGGAAAAGCACGGTTTTACCTCATATACAGTTGTTATTTACCATTCGAACACCCTCACCTGCATTGTACTTACTGGGAGTTGAGGAGATCAATGCCCTTTTCAATAACAAAAGGCAATTCCACTTGCTCGTAGTCTTATTCAGAGCCAGTTGTGCCAGTCTTCAATATACACATCATTCTAAAAATCTTCTCTATATATGCGGTACATTTTTAGAGCCCAAATCCTGCTACAAAGCCAGGTTTATACTCATCAAATAAACCAGAAAATCATGTGTCGCTGGACAGAAAACACAAAGTATCTGAAATTGTACAGGGTCAGATGCATTAGAAGCCTTCAATTCATCCAAACTTTCACTTGAGGATTGGTCTACACCTATTTTGTGGTAGCACTAGATGTGCTGATGAGTTAGGACTGAGTTTTGGCGGCAGGATCCTGTTCAGAGATCTGACATTAGTGGATCTCTACAGCCCTGCCAGCACAGGGATGTGGAAAATGGCATGCAGAAGCTATCAGTTGTCATAGGTAGCAAGATACAGATGATTCATCCTCATTAATTTCAGTTAATTAAAGCAAAATAAGCAAATAAACCTCATAACCCTTCTATTGGTTTCAATGGAAGTGAGATCAAGCCCAGAATACTTCAGCTTTTAAGACTGTACGAAAGGTAACTATGGAAGTAGGAGATCCTTTTCATAATATAGAGCGCTGTAATATGGAGACCTCACTGAGGCCAGTTTCTGCTTTAAAACCTGGTAAATCAGAATTATGTCTACAAAATCAGAATTTATCTTCACAAGAGCCTTGCAAGTCAAACCTAGATATTAGCAGGAATTCAGACTTCAATTATCCTTAACTACAACCTTTCCAAGTTTCTTTTCTTCTTCTGTCCCTATAATAACGCTTGTGTTATCTCATATTAATATTAGACATGCATTGTTATTCTAATAACTAATTATAGGACTCATAATGCTAATGATGGCAATTTAGTTTGTAATCCCATCTGTTCATTTTACCAGAGTTGTTTATTTTCTTTCCTGCTTTCAAAATACTCTTGATTTGTAATTAATCATGCATTTTGACTTTTTTAATTAGAGATTTGCAGGTTTTTTTGAAAATAAAATATCAGAAGGAATAAACAGGAACTGGCATGGCACTGCAAAGACAAAATATTTCTATGTTTTCAGTGACCAAATAATTGAAAAAAATGGGGCTATAAATGACCGATGGAACAGCTGAGTAACTTCTGTCATAAAGAACAAGCTGATCCTTTGCTGTTATAAAGTATTCCTGGAGAAGCCTGAACAAATGTTTCTGCTCTCAACGCACTCAATCCTAAAGTAGTCTTTGCATATGGTGTATGTTGCATTTCCATTTCAGCAAAATTGGCAGTCGTACTTATTCACACCGCCTGATGACTTGGCCCATTCCTTTAGAGAATGGACCTGTTGAAACACTGCACAGAGAGTTATCTAGGAAAGGGAAAATGCGGTGTACTGAAGATCCTAAAATGCTGCAAAGCACTCCTATAAGTGCTCATGTATTTTCTTGTCTATATTGTTTGTATTGTTCTCTACAATTCCGTACTCGGTGACTCTCGTTTATGATAGATCAGGAAGTATTTGCTCACGTGAATTTATTTCTTAGTCTTATGGGACAGCTGGATGTGAGACTCTGAAGACAACACTGATATAAAAAGAATTGTGCTCATTTTGAAAGACAGTCAGAGCCTAACTTTCGCCCACTCTTTTTGCTTCCTATTCATTGGCCGCACGCTGAGGTAGAGAATAACAGAGTGAAGCCCTTTTCAGAAAACTGGAGGTGCACAAGAGTGCAAAAGGAGAAGGGAAGCTGAAGAGCTTCCCCAGGTCCCACCTGAGTGAACTGAAGGGTTTGCTCATTTTAGTACGAATTTGCAACCACAGTCCCAGACCTTCCCGAAGAAAATTCAGCATTTGGTTCAGCATTGTGTGATGCTCATGTATAAACACTTTCCTCTACCATTACACTTGAAATAAACTTTTGAATAACTGTAATCTTCATTTGTGTGATATTGTCCTGAATATGGTAATTGTTCTAATAGTTAAAATGTCATCTTTTCACATATATAAGTAGTCCAGCCAAGAAAAAATATTATCGTTTCACTATATTGATACTTCCTGCTTCTTCAGGTAATATGAAGTATACTTTCTTAGGAATGGAGGAAGAAAAAAAGAAGCTAAAATAGGGTAAATTGAAATCTTGGTACAAGACATTCGTGACACACCTCCGTAGGAGTCAGGTTTCCAGCCTTTATAACTAACAGTCTCCTTTGAACTTAAAGATTGATTCAAGGTCTGTTGTTAATTTATTTAAAACTTTCTCCCTTTCACTAGGGATCTTTAAATTCAAAAATATCTATTTTGGTGGTATATTTCTTGGGCTTAATTTGACTATCCAGAAGGCAAAGGTGGCTAAAACAATTAGCTCTCTGATGGAGAAGGTTTCCATTGACCTCCCAGAATAATTAGGATATTCTATTTTGGGTGTATTTTGGTATCTTATATGAAGACTGAAATAAATTGAAGGTAAGTAAAACATTCATTCTCTAATTGCATTATACAATTCACTTAGATATTACTTCTAAAACTATAATATAGTCTAGCAATCTTTGTCTGATACCCTTTTTGGTCTTTAGCATATGTTTTCCTAATTCTCAATAAGTGACAATTTAAGCACTCTCAAGCTTAATCCTGTTTTCATTGGAAGAAAAAAGCAATAGGATTTGGGGGTTTGTTTGGGTTTTTTTCTATCTACGCTCTTCCAATCTGCTGAAGTTTCTACACTTTTTATAAACTGATTTTTGTTACAGACTCTGCTTTCTAAGGTGTGCAGCTATTACTGTAAAGATCAAGAAGTCCATCCAAATGGTTAATAAAACCTCAATCTGTATTTTTGTTCTGTTGAATTTTAAACCTATCAATGTTTATCTGATTAACCACAATACACTACTGCAATTAATTGCAATACTCTATCTGCAATAGAGGACAGGAGAGGGTGGTTTATTCCTAGCCTCTACATGCAGCAGCCACCGTGTTACATTATTCTGAGTTTGAGTTTTGTGTGGCTGTTTTTATAGTCGCTTTCTCGACAGCAGAATGTGCACTGCTGATCATGATGGAAGAAAGTATTTACTTAAGAGAAGAAAAAATATGGATTCTTCTCAGTCTTTTTTTTTTTTTTAATTAAATAACCAAGATATATACCCTTCCTTCAGCTAGTGCTATGATCAGAAATGTCTTCCTGTGTCTGAGAATTGGATTGAGACCTTAGTCTACATTCCTGTGTTTCAACACAGGATCAAAGCAATAGGTATGCTATTTGCTACAGATCTTTTATCCATGG
This sequence comes from Haliaeetus leucocephalus, assembly GCF_000737465.1. NCBI lineage: Eukaryota > Metazoa > Chordata > Aves > Accipitriformes > Accipitridae > Haliaeetus > Haliaeetus leucocephalus. The sequence continues at coordinate 268,404 of NW_010972798.1, forward strand.
TGCAACGTGAAACATCAAACAAATCTCATTTGTTTTCAGTTAACTCATACATAAAGAGAGCAATCCATTTTAATTACATTCATGTCTGAGAGAGCGAAGGAGTTAATGTCTCAAACGTTGTGGTGGGGCAAGTTCTGCTTAAGGACTAACTCTGCATAAGAAGGAACTCTGCCTAGCAAGGAACCCCAGGGGAGAAGAAGCCCACCAGCACCAGGAGGGGAGGGTGGGCAGCTCCCTGCTCTGATGGTAATGCTGGTCTGGTGTGCTGAGCAGGGCAGCTCACCATGGATAGCCAAAGATCACATCTGCAGGGAAGGGGAAGTTACTCCCCAAACGACCCCCAGACCCACGGCCCAAAGGCTACCTAATTAGCCTAATGAGTTGGAGTGCCCACCTGAAGGAGGGGCCAGGGTGATAAAAGGACACAGACTGAAGCCCTAGGAATGTGAGCCTACTGGAGCTAGACCCCTTGGCTGACTGAACCAATGCTGGACCCAGGACTGGTGAAATATTTCTCTTCTCTCTTCCATAAGCCCCACACCTTATCCCTTTAGACATAAACTGGTGACCAAGTCTGGGACTAGGAGCAGATCCAGCTGCCCCTGGGCTCCTCTCTGAGAAGGAGTCTAGAAAGCAAGGGGGTCTGCTCCGAACCTCGTGGCTCAACAGGAGGGATCTCCTTGTTGTCTTCCCTGCACTGATTCCCAGCCCAGGTAAGCAAGGCTTGTAGTGTATGTTTGGTGATGCATGGTTAGCACATGTTATGCAGTTTCCTGATGTGGTTTCACGTCAATCTTTGTTGTGAGTGTACCAATTTTAGTGGTAACTATGCCAATTCTTGTTGTGAGCAAGTAAAAAAAAATGAGTTTTGTGAGTTAAAGGATCCCTGGCGTTGTTTTGCTTTAATCCTGACCTGGGAATCAGCAAACCTGAGTCATCATCCTAAGAAATTGGGATGTGACAGCATGTAACCCAAACTGAATTCATTTGGAGTCTTGTCTGCACAAGTAAAGCATATTCGTATCTTCAATGTTCTCGGCTAATGCCAATCCTGTATACTGATGAGTGTTGGCTGTGAGATGCTAAACACCTTTAGGACAGATATTTTTATTTCATAAGCATTTTTCAGTACCAAATACTGAGCCCAAGTGGCTGCAGTAAGAGTGGCGAAGGAAGCATGTTTTATTTATTTAGCTGTCTTCGCTACAAACAGCTTTCCACAAGCCTTGTCTATTGTTTGGTTCTGCCCCTCCAACTGTCTGTGTTGCTAATCAGGATTTCCAAATGCTAAGTGTTAACACATAAAGCTTAGAGCTGAGAAATTCTGACTGTCATCACCAAGGGATTAAACAGAGATTTATTCAGGTAAGTCAGAACAAATATTACTCTATGAGGTTTAAAACAAGTCATGCATCTAAATTATTGAACTTTCCCTGCATAACAAAACACCCTGCTTGTGTACTGCCATACGTACCGCCCTTTTGGCCAAAGGACTTTGTTATATTGTACACTCATTTTTTTAATCTTTTAAAAAAGTGCATGGAAATGGTCTTACTGATAAATTAGAAGTATTATTTTAGCAGAGCACCTAGAACACCAGTAACCACAGGGAGCCCCCCCTTTCCGAGATGCCTTCATAGCAGTCAGCCCTTGAAAAGGGTTTGGTGTCTCCTGGGCTACCCAAGCACCGTATGGCTACTTGGAACTAATCACCACATCAGCCTTGGCTGTCCGCTCCGCTTAATGATGGACTAGCAGCTGGGAAGTGAGAGCAAGGGGAAAAATATTTGCTTACTGATAAACTTGAGGTTTCCACAAGTACCACCCCGTGTGACAGTGGTCCCAGTGTGTGTGATGGTGAATGACTGAGTGAGCATCAGAACCACCTGGGCACATATTTACCAAAACCAGTGACTTTTGGCTTCCAAGCAAGTGGCGGGGGGGGGGGGAATAAGCACCATACTGCTGACAGGTAAGCTGTCCATATTGCATCCCATACAGTCTGTCCTTGCCTGGGTGAGTTTCCTGATTTTGAAGCCTCAGTGCAAGAGGTCAGTGAACGCTTTAATTGCATGTAAGAGATGATCAGCTTTTGGCACAATTTATAACTAAGGTAACTAGTTCAGAAATACATGGCTCATTTAATTTTAAAAAGAGGGTCTAGTTTAATTATTTATACTGTATAAATAATGAGATTCCAACAATCTGAGAAGCCGCTGAAACATTATGATATTAAATCTTTGCAAAGAGACAGGAGGTGAAGGGAGAGACTCTTTTGTGTGAGTTATAAAGTGTGAGGATTAGCAAAATGTGGATTAGTAAGGGTCTGCTGCATTCAATACAGAATTTAGGGCGAATTATTTACTGTTAGTATTACTTGCTTTCAGCTTATTAAAATTAACTCTACGAGTAGGTAAATAATAGAAACTGTGTTTGATGAAAATAATGCTAATTTTTTTCTAAGAATGTTACTTGAAGGTATTTCACAAATTCCATTTACTATTATCAATTAATAAACAGTAGGAAACATTTAATAGCTCATGTTCAAACCTTGAAGCATTGGAAGCAGGTGGATCATATTTTGGGTTTCACCATTAAATTTTTTTTATATCTCTATTGAGATTTCTTTGAAATAAAACTCATGCAAGACAAAGGGTGTGGAAGAGAAGACTTTTTGTCTTGGGCTCCTGAGCTGACAACTCAGCACTTGGTTGACAGTGTTGACTGTGCTAAAATAAACCAGGGAGCACGCTCCTAAAATAATGTGCGGTCCATTAAACTGAAAATTAGGCTGGAGTCTGACAGCCAGGGGAAAATGGCATATCCATTCCTAGCGACAATCAGAGAAAGTCCAGGAAAGCACTCCCAGAGGTGAACCTGCAGTGGGAATTGTGGGATCTGTTGTGTTATGTTAGGAAAAGCACTACCAAGGTCTTTCACAATTACCAAGAGGCTATAAACCTCTATGTGATGTGACACAGTAAGGAGAAAAATGTGGGCGAAATAGGAATTGACTGCTTTGTTTTACAGGAGGCACACAAATCTGGCACCAGAGACAACAGCCGACTGTTATTGTTATGCCTAAATCCTGGACTCTTTCAGCAGAATTACTGAGTCAACATTTGTTCATATTTCATAGGTCCTGTTCCACATTTTGTTACCTTGATCCTTTATTGCTTCTATTTAATTACAGGGTAATCACTGCTGAAGTTCATGTTCCTGTCAGTTGTTTTTCTTCTGTAGGAATATCCATCAGCAGCACAGAAGTCTCAGACACTCCACACGTCAGCTTACACCTATTTTTCATTTTGACATGGTTTATAGCAAATGTCATTACGGGATTGCATTTAAGCTGCTGGTGACAGCATGTCATTGTTCAATTAAGTTTTTAGACACCTCTTCTAATTGTATATTTCAGCACTTCATACTCCTATGATTGCTGCTGTTTCTCACCTTCCCCAGTGGTTTAAAAGGCAGTAAAATATCTCTCCTTACCTCAAAATGTGAGGATTGCATTGACTATTTTGTAAACGTAACATTAGAATTGCACTCACAGAATCTGCGGGTTGACAAGCCTGCACGATGCAAACCTTTCTCATGAATCTGAGGGACAGGGTAATTCACCCGTTGCTGGAAAATTGCAGAAGTTTCTTGAAATTTCCCTATAAAATGCTGTTTTGGGGAAATTCCAATACAGATAAAGGCACATATCAAACTTTGTTATAATGATGTCCCTGACTGCTCTGCTGAAGTACTTGTAGAACATCCCAATTTCAAGGCGCTTATTTTCTTTTTAAATAGATGGCAATTTTTAAACATTCGTAAATGGATAGATAAGTGAAATAGATGCAGAATCCAAAATCTGATTGAATTATCTTCCTGAATAGAGGTAGCTGACTGTTTTCAACATAACTATAAAAGAAAAATGGATTTTTTTTTTTTACTAAAAAAAAGTGGTTTGGTTTTTTGTGTGTATGTGGTTTTGCGGTTGGATTTTTTCTTTTTCTTTAAGAAAAAGCTCAGATCTCCACAGTCTCTCTTGGAATGCACCAGAACAAAACATTTTGGAGCCCTAGAGAGGGAAATCTTTTATTGCTGAACCTTCATGTCTTTGAATTACAGTGATTGTGAGTCAGCTGGGAAACTAAGCAAACCCTTTTAATCACATGAAGTTAGTTTCTGGATGTCCTTGCAGGGTCCTTGACTTTGAAACCTATCTTCTAGAGTGGTTAGTCAGGACTCGGGTACTATTTTGGGGAGAATGATGAAAATACTGGTCTTTTAAGTTTTTGCTAGATGAATACAAGCAGTTGGATTCTCAGAACTGAAACAGATTTTGCTTCCTTGAATAAAAGAAATAAAACTAGCTGTGTATAAGAAAGGTAAACCCATTATATTTAGGAATGTGTATTTTTCACAGCCACTATGGAAAATGTTTTTCAAACAAATGGAAAACATCTAGATTTTTTTTTCAATAAGCCAGAACTCCATTTGATACCTAAGAGAGCATGTGTAGGTAGAATGCCACACCGGGGAACAGGTTTTGAATCTTGGATCTCTGTTTAGGGCAACTTGGTCTGTCAGCAGAAGGATCACGAGTTCCTTTTTTAAAGTTGATCTGTAATACTCAGCAGTTTGATTTTCCTTACACTTTCACAAGTGAGATAGACTTTGTAGTGTCTTCCCAGTCCTTGCAGTAGCACTCTACAACAGACTATTTTTCCATGCAGTGTGAAAATACATTTTCATGACACACTATTTATTTTACAGGGAGAAAAAACACTTGTTCAGCACCTCTGTGAGAACCAGAATCATAGAACCATAGAATCATTTAGGTTGGAAAAGACCCTTAAGATCATAGAGTCCAACTGTCAACTATGAATTAATGCTTCAGAGGAGTGAGTTTAGATAATATGCAACTTCAAGACATTCTACTGTCATGACACTTCTTGAGGCAGCAACATAAATGAAGGGATTTTGTAGTGTCTTCAGAATACTTTCTCACCTGGTATGATCTTTGACACAGTGGCAAACACCTCTTGGAAAAAATCATTTTGCATGTGAAATATTAAAAAACTTAATGGAAAAAACCCTACTTCCAACAATATTGCAAACTGATTTAAATGCACATGTAAAACAACATCTTTTTAGAAGGTAACTTTTTAATAGAAGAATTATTTAATTACATTTCTGGAGACTTGGAAATATTTCTAGTACTAATGGAGGAGATAAGAACATATGATAAATCTGTGTACATCAGCATAGAATACATCTTCTAGGTATTTATTCTGCTCCTTTCTCACATTTTCCTCTTGCCATTCTCTTGCTGTTCTTCCAACTGCTGTCATCTCCTAATTGTATTCATATCCTTTCCTTGTACTAGCTAAATTTTATTTCTTTTAAAAGCATAATCTATTTGAATATTGTGAAGTCCATATCTCTCTCCTTTTTTTGATGTTTTGTTAACATGAGTTATTTCTCATCTAGTACAAATCACTATATTTTCAGAGCTTTTCTTGTCTCTGAGCTCATATACACCAAGATAAGATTTGAGATCCTTTCCTGTCTTGGTTTTTTTTCCTGTTACTGATTGCTTTTTTTTTTTACTGTGGTCTTTGGGTTAGCAAAAGAAATCTTCCTGTGTGGTGGAGTCTGACTCATGCTACTGCTTCTTAATAGATAATAATATTGCCTGTGGCCAGGATTTTCAAGATGGGTAAATTACACACCCAGCTCCCATCAACTTTCCTTGGATCCTTCATGACCTTTGAAGAAAATTTAGCATACATGAATTTTTATTTTCTTGCATTTAGAGTGTGTATTACTCTTACAATAGCCATCTCGGACACCAATGAAAGAAGATGTGATAAGCAAATGTTTATTTAAAGAAAGGTGAGTGAGCAAGGGAGCAACAGGCCAGAGAACAAGCATGTTTCCTCCTGAGAGAGAGCATAGGAACAGAAAAGATTAAAAACATCAGCAGCAGAAACTCTCATAACAGTAGAAATTATTACAGGAAGAAATCTAGAAAGAGGAAAATTGTTCACCTTAACACAAACTTTGTGGAAAAATCCAAGCCAATATTTATACAAAGCTCTACGAGAAGCTGAAAACATTTTAGAGGAGGGGAATTTAAAGGTACGCAATCTCAACAGCAGCATTTGTTAGTTGTTAATTTGTTGGGGGTTGTTAAAGGTTTTTCATTACTTGAATTCTCTAAGTCACCATCAGGCACTTTTATGAAAGATCAGGTGTAGCTCAACAGCGTGATGGACACAGTGGTAGAACTGGTGAAATCTTTTGGCTGGGCTATTTAGAGGTCAGACTGGAAAGTCACAAAATAATTTTATTCAATCCTTATAATGTTACATGTATATTTAAGAAAAATAGCTGTCTTTTAAGGGGGGGGGGGAAGTGGGAGATTGATACCTGCTTTGGCCAGACCTACACAACTCTACCAAGCAGATTAAACAAATCTAAACAAATGTGAGAAATGTTCTGCACTCTCCTCATGCTTATCTTGTTCCTCAAGGCAAGACAAAGGAAGAAATAAATAAGGTGACAGCTTGGGGGGAAGTGTCTCTGGAAAAGATGTCATTGTCAGTGGGAGAATAAATGAGGAAGGATGACATGTAGGAGACGAATTAGCAAAACAGCTCTTGACATTTGTTAGGAAGAAAAGACCTACCAGCAGCTGGGGACAATGCAATACTTATCGCGTGTAGGAATGCCACAGAAACTGAAGATCTAATAACCCCCACTGGCAAAGAAGATGGGGAGTTAAAAAAAATAATTCAAATTTCACCCAGCTACGTTGTGCAATTTGTTGTTACTTAAAACTGTGTCTTAGGATAAAAAGAAGGAAAGCCTCCAGTTGTAAAGCAGAACAAGCTGAATATAGCTTAAGGACATTGTATTTGACAAATTGCAAAATCAGCTTTGCAGTATGACTTAGTTTCAAAACTCTACAACCTTTTGCTAGTTATAAGATGCTGTTTCTGTGATTCCCTCTCCCTGAATTCATGTTTGCTTTTCAGGACTGCAGAGTGATTGGCTTTGGAGAGACATGGATTTGACGGATGGACCACTCGGTGAATAAGAAATTGGCTGGATGGTCACACTCAAAGAGTTGCAGTCAACAGTGTGATGTCCAAGTGGAGAGGAGGCCTTGGGGCTGTTGGTAGATGAGAAGCTCAATAATGACCCAGCAATGTGTGTTTGCAGCTCAGAAAGCCAACCATATCCTGGACAGCATCAAAAGCAGCGTGACCAGCAGATCGCGGGAGGGGATTCTCTCCTTCTACTCTGCTCTCATGAGACCCCACCTGCAGTACTGTGTTCACCTCTGAGGCCCCCAACATCAGAAGGACATGGAACTGTTGGAGCGAGTCCAAAGGAGGGCCACGAAGATGATCAGAGGGCTGGAGCACCTCTCCTATGAGGACAGGCTGAGAGTTGGGGTTGTTCAGCCTGGAGAAGAGAAGGCTCTGGGGAGACCTTACAGCAGCCTGCCAGTACCTAAAAGGGATCTATAAGAAGGCTGGAAAGGAGCTTTTTACAAGACCAGGTAGGGATAGGAGATGGGGTAATGGATCTAAACTGAAAGGGGGTAGATTTAGAGTAGATGGAAGGAAGAAGTTCTTTGCTGTGAGGGTGGTGAGGCACTGGCCCAGGTTGCCCAGAGGAGTTGTGGCTGCCCCATCCCTGGCAGTGTTCCAGGCCAGGCTGGATGGGGCTTTGAGCAACCTGGTCTGGTGGAAGGTGTCCCTGCCCATGGCAGGGGGGTTGGGACTAGGTGATCTTTAAGGTCCCTTCCAACCCAAACCATTCTGTGATTCTACAATGCAGAATAAGAAGTACAGTGGTGTGATCAGTTATCTTGCTGCTCTTGAATGTGACACTTTTGTTTCTGCTCATGCTCAGAGCAGCTGTAGCAGACGTGTTTCTGGATGATACTGGGCAGTCAGAGCATGAAAAAAAAAAATCTGATGCAGGAGCACAGACAGGAGAAAAGTATGGTCCTTGACTGAAGCAAAAAAAACCCTGAATTTGGCAGATTGAGGTGTGACTTCTGACAAGTCACTAATCTAAATATTCATGGAAAAAATGAGCATTTGGTTACTTTTTAGATAGAGTCCTTAATCTCAGTAGACCTTTTACATTCTTTTCCTTACAGAAAGGCATTTAGGAAGTATAAAATCACATTCTTTTAAGTACTTAAAACTCTTTAGAGAAAACATTTTCTCTTGTAACTAAGGATAAAAGTTTAGAAATATGTACTGGTTTAATTTAAAGCAAAATGAGAGAACGTTGGAGGCTGCAGTTCATTCATGGAGGATTTGTTGAGATTTATATCAGACCTCATAGAAGCTGGAACTAGCATTCCAGCTTTCCAACAGTCAGAGAGCAGTAGTGACTTTTCAGTTTGGGATTTGCTTTAACTGCCTAAAGTCTCACAAAGGAAATTAAGTGCAGTCAACCAGATAGTGTGTTGCACTGGTCACCACTTCTGCATTTGTATTTCAGTTGGATTTACTTCCTGACCAGCTTTAATTTGCAAATATAAATGTTTATGACTACAAAATTCTGCAGACAAGTTACATTTGTGTGTACTGATGGCAGAGTTGGAAATTCAAGTCTCCTTTTATGCAAGTACTTGTTCCTGCATATCAAATAGTTATATATGAAATGCCATTACCGAAAGCCTTGCAAATATGTATTTTCTAAATAACTATTTGAACACCAGGATAAATATTTAGCCCTTACTTTACTGAAGTCTACCACAATAACGGGCATTACCTCCTCCTTGTTATGGACCTATTGATATTTCCAGAATTCAAGAGACAATCACTTATTGTTTATCCCATCTTGTGTTTCCTAGGAAGCCAATGTCAATGTTAAGTATAGATTGTGGGTTTCCCTTCCTCCTAAATTGCTATTTGGGCTGGATTTTAGGGGCAGGAAGAAGAAATTCTAGATTTTGGCATTTCTTTTTCAGGCCTTCTATACTTTCCAGCTATTCAATGCAAACTCATGGGTCAAGACACTTTTATGAAGGCTTTTCCTCTGTGAAGAGAAGAACATTAGATGCCTTGGGAAGTGGAATGCATGGGTAAGTGATGTTTGGAAGCGGAAAATTCCAGTTATGTCCTATCAGAGCTGTGGTGGAGAGCAGAAGGGATCCCTTCCTGGACAGCACGAGTGGTCCTGGCAGCAGGCTGCTCCCAGCTGCCCTACTTCCCAGGCAAGTGTATGAAAAGCAAATGGAACTTGTAAATATTTGTTTCCAAAATCAGTTAGTTAATGACAGAGTATAAAAAGCTCATGAATTATAATTTGATGGAACAGTATTTTGAGATCTCCAGAAGCACAGACATAAGTAGGCAGTTCAACTGAAGTCCAATATACATGACCTTTACTTCTCAGGGAGGGGAAGAAAAAAAATGTGGAGGAAAAGCTGTATATATTAGACAAAATAGCTAATTTATGGGAAACAGCATATACAGTAAAAACCTTTGCTTTGTTTGATGATATTACCAGAGCACCAGTGTGTAAGTAGACTCCAATCCATTATGTTGTACGCTTATATAATTTATGAAACTTGAACTGTGATCTTTATTCATGCAAAGCTCTCTTCTGAATTTATAGCAGTTTTGCCATCATTACTCAGCCTGTATGGAATTGTATATTTCTATGAATTAAACAAAGCAGCAATTTTCTAATTAGCTTTACAACTGTTAATGAAATATTGCATGAGTTGCAGTGAACAGAGACATAATACTACCAGGCATTCAAGTCAGATATGTTTAAAATATACACTTCCTGTTTTCTGAAATTCCTACTTCCAGCAGTCTCCAGAGTTTAGCAAGATCATAAAACTGGAGCAGCATTTCATGGAGTTCCTTTTAGTTAATATCACATTATTAAATAAGATCTTTCCTGCAAGGGAAAGAAAATGATTGTTCTCTCTCCTAAGCTGACTGTGTAAAATGTTCTCCAATAAAATCCAAGAAATTAATATTCAATGATTTACAGTAAATCTCCTGAGCACAGGAGGTTTGCTCTAGACAGGAAAAGCAAACACTTATAGGGTACATTATTATGATGGCTTATGCTAATTAAATTGAAGCAGAAATGCTTAATTTATGCTTTACCATCAAGTGCAAAAGGGAATATTCTTTCTTGGTTCAAGCTTTATCTTGTTAAGAAGATTTACCTCCTTATTTCCTATAATAAAGAGCTATTTTTGAGACTATACTGAGAAAGCAGAGGCTTGCAGAGCTTTTCTGCTAGTTGCCATGACACTTTGGATCAACCTACAGTTCAATACAGTAGCTACAATTAGGTTAATTAGAACATTATCTCAAAGTACACAGCTATTATACAAAAGAAGAAACATTCTCACTGAATATGCTGCTTAGTCACCAATAAATGATTTTTTAAAAATTACATTTTCTAATTATAATGAATAATTTATTTCTCTTATTACAATTTAAATATTATAACAAAAAATAAATACAGGATCCATCTAATATCTCAGGACATTTGAAATTTTTCTGACCTTTTAGTCATTTTCTTCTGTAAAATGATGAGAGGAAAAGAATCCGTATAATAAAGGATTATACTATTTTAGCTCTTTAGTTATTAAGACTTTTGAATTTGGAAATAAAAAAATCATACACATACATATAAATGTTAATCTTGTTAAAAGAATTATTTATTATATTATTCCCTACTTTTGAGAACAGAAGGTGACTAAGATTTATTATTTTTCTTTTTACATATTGCAGCTTCTAGAAGCTCTTCTCTAGGGAAAGGAATCAATTGTGCCAGGTGCTGTACAAACAGAATAAACAAAGCTTTCGGTCTACAGAAAAAAATAACAGGCAAGTGTAGATAGACAAATAAGTACAGGAAATAATGAATGAAAACTATTAGCATCACCAGTTGGGGTGTGAGTCCATCAGTGGCCAACTTATTTTCATATTGCTTTTATAGTAAATTTTGAAAAGGAAAACATTAAAAGAAAAAAGTATGCATTTTTATGCATTTTCTGATAGCTCAAGCATAGAAAGGAATGGTAAGGTACCAGGAACATGTGGATGAAATGCAGCTCCACTGAAATCAACAGGATTTTTGTCACTGATGTCAAGAGAGGCAGAACCAATTTTTGAGTGTGCCCTACATAAATTGTCAACTTTAAACCATTGACCTCCTGAGATAAATGTTCAACTACCTAAAACTATTTTGTCCAGCTGTACCGGAGTCACAGAGCTGGCACTCAGACATTACAAAAAGGGTACCTCTGTGCTCCATGATGTGACCAGCCAAGATTTCAGACTGCGCTAGGAAACAGACTGGACTGTAGGTGTATTCTGTAGTCTCCAAAATATATTCAAGAGCGCTGCCCGTTTCCCAGAGAAGCCGTACATGCCGTATAAACCTGCCATGGGCAATGACTTAGCAGCATACATCTCATGAATGTCATAGCTGTCGTTGCGAAATATCAGATGCCAAGATTTTCATAATTTATTTCCGCACATTTGACAGGCAGGGACTTTTTGAGGACAGAACTCTAAATTTAAACATTTGTTTCTGCCTTTTTGTGTCTCAGATTTGTTCCCATTCCCCACCCCATTTATCAATCATTTTCACTAATCGTTACTGTCTATATTTATCTTCCATAATCACTAACCTTCTTTTCTCCACATCTTGAAGAAAGGAAAGTTGCTGTCAGACGTTATGCAAATTATGCATATCTCTGAGGTGAAAAGATGGCGAATACCAACCCCATAGAACATTATTGCAAAACTCCCAGAAAATCATGGTTTGGCTGATATGAAATGTTATCAGCCAGATGCTCAGCTAAGCATATCAGCATAACTCACCTAAGAGTAAGTTACAGTGCTCTTAGCTTCTAGGATATTTGCCCAAAGTCCAGGACCACAGTTCATGTTTTAGAGGACTACTTGACTTTGTTTTGATTTTATCTTTACACCAGTTCAAACCTCTCAAGTCCATTCTTTCTTTTTTCCTTTTCCTTCACTGATCTGCAGAAGATAATGATTATTATAACCTAATTTTTTGGTTCTGTGAGGCAATTAGAAGTTTTCTGACCTGGCACTTTAAGTATATCTGACACAACTAAGAAACAAAGCCAAAGATAAATACAAACACACATAAATCTCAGCTAACACAAAATTCTCACCTTCTATAGATCAAGTGCACCACTAAATTCCAACTTGAGCCCAAAGAAATTATTTTTCTCTGTGAACAACCTTGAAGACTAACAGAGCAAACTATTTCAGACCAGAAGATAAAACATTTTTACCAAAATGAGGTCTTTTGGTTTCTTCTTTTAAAGAGGAAGGAGAGAGAGAAAAAAAGAATTTTTAGATTTGTCTAGTATGCCTGCATATAAAAGAGGTCTTCTGTAGTCTTGTACTTCATGACTATGCCATACAACTCCTCCTAGAACCAAACCTGATGTACCAAACCTGATGTACCAAACCTGATGTAAGTGGCCCGATTTAATTCCTAAATTTTCTGTGCCTGTTTCTTCATTCAACTTTTTCCATTTTTTACCTGTTCAAGAGTGTCTGTTCCATGTATTTACAGAATATGTATAGAAGTGTATCCTACATAATACAACACATGGCATTATTATTGGAGTGAATCACAGAAGAAGAATTAAAGTTAATATCTCCTCCCCATACTTAATCAAACAAAAAAAAACCAACATACGCTTTGTAATCAATTTGGAGAGGCTGAAGATCTGCCGTGGTAGATGCTTTCCATCTCAATTTGCAGCACTTTGTCCTCTCAGTTCTTTTCAGCTCCCCACTGTGAAAGCCAAAACAAGAAGTCACCTAAAGTTTGAACTCAAAGTAGCATTTGGTCTTACAGCTGAAACTCTTTAAAACAAATAAACAAGAAAAAAAATCTTAAATTGTGCTTGTCAAGGTAGTGAAACTCACATGTGAGATAAGGATCTAATGATAAAATGCATTGATGTGGGTAGATTCACAAATATCAACGTAAAATGTCAGTTTTCTAAAGTTACTGTTCGTTTCTCTTCTGTTTTCAATAAATTTCAGTAAAATATATCTCCTCTTCTTCCAGGTAGCTATGGCTACTGCTGCCAACCCACTTTTACATTACCGTGATGGTAACAGATTACATGGGTATCTCTCTCAGCTCCCTATTTCCCCTCTTACTTATTCTAAAAGCCATTCTACCAGAAACAAGAAAATACATCCTCACCTTATCTAACACCTTTTCTCCTTCTTCTCTCTCCCTGTCACACTGTTTGTGCCCTTTCTTACCTTTTTGCCTCTGTCTAGCTAACACCCTGCTCACTTCACCCAAAGAATCTGACAAACTCCCGTCCCTCGAACCATGGCAGTAAGATTTTCTGCCACTTGTGATCTGGAAACCATCAGATATTATCTTGCCTGTCTATACTGCAGATTCTTCAGCGGAGAGATTACCCTTTTGTACAGCACCTGGTGGAAGAGGAAACCTGTTCCCAACCAGCCTTTTGGCAAGACTGAAAAAAGGAAAATCTGCTTATGCGTGCCTGGGATTTGATGCCATCCTTGTGAGATATGAAAGATCTTTTGATTCATTGCTCTCAGCCTTCAACTGATTTGTCATGCAATGTCTGTTCATAATCTCACCGATCATCCTCTAAGGAGTTCTCTCTGCAGGTCTTTTGCTAATAATAATCCAGCACCCTCATTCCTCTGCAGAGCTGCCTCCTCCCCCAGATACCCTTTCCTCATTCTTCTGCACTTCTTAGACTTAAATAAGAGAAAAGGATGCAAGACTTCTCAGGACAGGAGACACACAAAGGAAGAGGGACAGAGAAAGAGAAGACGGACCCTCAAAACCCATCATCCCTGCACCATCATCACTAGCAACGAAAGCAGCAGACAGCCGGGTACCGGAAGGTGGAAACCTGGCAATGCATCTCGCCTGTGTGAGACAACAGCCCAGTCCGCGGTTTTACAACAGGTTAGGTGCCCATGTCTCAGGCTATCAAATTACAGTTGTTTGTGGCAAATTTCAAACTCATTTGTAACAAATACATCATTAAGAAAAAGGAACATTTAATCCCACCAAGATGATAATGTGTTTTTACCAGACTATCAAAAGCAGTTTCCATTTTCTTATGTGAAACAATAATTTCTCTGTGTTTTACAACCATTAGTTGACATCATTATCAAAATTAAGGTTTCTATCCATCAGCTCTCCAAGATTCTGTGTTTCCTACAAAACTCCATAGAGGAAGTTACAGCTTCCTCACAGCTATAATCTTCCACAAAGTCTTTGAACCAGTAGGTATCAGTGTTCTTGGGCAGGTGTGTATGATCCCAGGTAACCAAGTCCATCTATTGTTGCTAAAAAAACCTGACGATGGTGTATTCTATTTACTTGTATCTTTTTATATACATTAAACCAATATACATGCCCTATATTCTTACTTAGAGGAGCAGTTCATATTTTTCTTGAGTAGTCTGTCTTTAATTCACTGATGTAATGCAGCAATTGTTGATTTTTTTTCCTAAATTTAGTAGCAGCAAATGTTACTTCATTAGTGCATCCGCCTAGGGTTTTCTTCACAATAAATTCTGCATAAAGACTGCAGCCAGAATACACACAGTACGGTATTTTTATTTATACTAGGGTTCCACCCAGGGGCAATAAAAAGCACCAGGCCCTTCAAGCGTACAAGGATTGCCTGGCCTTCATTGCCCCTTTGGTTTGTTAAGCTCATTCACCTCTAGTCCAAGTACACTCAGAGATTAAAATGAAGTGCAGTCTTTAGAGGGGCAGGCATGAGAATGGTTAAAACTGGAATCAGAGGGGTGAGAAATACAAGCAAGGAAGCAAATTCTCAACATCAGTTCATTGCTTCATGACCTATCACTTGTTCCTTGTGAATTTTATGTGGGAACTGATTTATAGGGCAAATCAATCACTCTAGCAGAAAGAAACCTGTCCTTAAAACTATGTGAAAGCATCTGTCTGTGACAGCATACATGCATCATGAATAAAGATCAAGTACAAAGTTCTTTGCTTTAGAGGCTTGCCAAAGGTTGATATAAAAAACCCAAAACACAAACAAAAGCAACAAACCTTAAAACATTTGCCAAAACAATTAAAAAAAAAAAAAATCTAGTCACTGTAAGTCACCTCTGCCCTACAAATACAGTTTGCTACATACTTAACATGCAAGTACTGGAGAAAAGGAAAATGGGTCCAAGTACATTAGTGCACAAGTAGATATTTTAAGAGGCATTTTGCTCCTTATCGGTAGTACAGAAATACTTACAGGGCACAGTTAGGGGAAAAGCCTTAACTACACTCCACGTTGAGGCACAGATTGCAACAGCAAAGCCTTACTTCAAGTAGACCGTTGAATTGAAACAAACATGTCCCAGTAACACTTGCTAGTGGACAAGCCGAGCCCTTTGCAGTGAGCGTACACGTACCTTGCTTGCCCTGTGAGCCATAGGGTGGGATCCAGAAGGTAGCACAGACCTACAGCCCAATGACTTTGGTCTTGTTTGAAGAGGTCTTCACGCATCAGTGACCCTCATAACTGCGATGCCTCCTTTAACCCAGATCGCCATGCCCAACTGAAAAATCCAGACCTAATTTAGTCCTCTGAAACAGATGAAGCTGAAATAAAACAAAGATGACGTTATCAAAGCCCAAAAATTCATAAAGTGTTTTTTTCACTTATCTTTTACGTTGAAAACGGGGAAGTGCCAGAGACTACTTTATTCCCATATAAAGTCCAAACTACTTTATTACCGCAGACTTTCAGAGACTCAGGCGTGATGATGAGGAATAGCTGGAGATGGACAGATGTACACCTACAACTCAGATAAGTGCTCTCAAGTATTGGTGTCATCAGGTACTGAAGCAGAGACAGTAAATCAGTGAACTAAACCACTTTGCTCTAGTAAGGGAGAAGTATGGATTTCATTATCCGAAGCCTTCTCAGGGTAAGAGTCTTGATGGCTGCAATGAGCTCAGTGGGAAAGGATAGTATCTGAAAGCAAAGGAAACCTCTGATGATTTTAAGTACTTTAATTTTTATCCCATAAACAATTCAGATGGGATGAGCTATGTAATGGCTTTTTTATGATAATTATGTCTATTTGTTTGGTCTTTTACCAGATCGTTAAAGCTACTGAGGTTGCTGGAGAGCCAATTTTTTTTCTTGAACTGTTTTAACTGTTCTTATTTGATTGCTGGGGTTTAGTGATGATAAAGATTTATAAGCAGCAAAGAAAAGCTATTTTTAAAAAGCTTGCCTTCTGAATATAAACAGTCCCTCCCTCTTGAAATAACTTCAGTGACAAAGTTTTTCCTTTATTAAAAGGGGGAAAACAACACAGAAGCAGCTACCTAGAAAATGTGGTCACAAAAAATACTTTCTTTTTTCCCTGCAATGTTACGGGGAAAAGGAGAAGGCAGGCAGAAACAAAAACATTTTAGTAATGAGGCCTGGCACAAGCTCAAACATAAGTGTTGCATCATGCATTGGGACTGCAGGATCAGGTCACAGGAATGAAATCAAGAGTAACTTCATTCCACCCTAAAATTCAGCTCTGG
This sequence comes from Haliaeetus leucocephalus, assembly GCF_000737465.1. Taxonomy (NCBI): domain Eukaryota; kingdom Metazoa; phylum Chordata; class Aves; order Accipitriformes; family Accipitridae; genus Haliaeetus; species Haliaeetus leucocephalus. Next base: position 285,033 of record NW_010972798.1, read on the forward strand.
AAACAATTATTAATTTGACTCAATCTCTTGCATGCGATTGCTGTTGTAAAACCGTGGGATGGGGTGGGTGATGAAGGGTGAAGGGATGTACAGATACATATACCTATAAGTGCTTCCACCAGAACACGAAACTTAACTCAAGCTTAAAACCCCATCTCCAGAATAACGCAGCACAGTGAGGGCTGGTTCAAAGGAAATTAAGCTGTGAGACACCTTCTAGAACAACACTTCAGTTTTACCGTTTAACAGCCTCAGGAATCAAAATATGACAGAAAAACACCAATTTACTTACACGCTTACTGCCCAAACTTTTGAACACACAATTAGTTTTAGATGGGCAGATTTTTCTAATTATAAACAGTTGTGTATGTGTATGAATCTTAGCAGCTTTCTGTAGCATGCTGAGTCCAATGACAGCATTTGCCACCTGCATTACAATTCTCAGAAATTTAATTATAATACCATGCACATATCCCTGCAGTTTTGGCATCAATTACTCTACTATCACATTAATATTATTTATTATACCTGTTTAACCTTTGTATTTGCTAATAGGTTTTCAAACTGGTTTTACATACACTGCTTTGTATACTACACAGCAGTATGAAATTCAGGCAGAAATTTACATAATTCTCCAAGGTATAAACTTATTTTCCATTCGAAGCTATTAAATATCATCTATCTGTATATCACCATCTTTTTTCAAAGTCTCAATCACATCTATATGCAATTCAGTTTTCAGGAAGCAGAAGTTCGTATAACACATTAGAAGTAATTTGTTTCCTTCTATTAAAACATTCACTTACGTCTTTAATACCACAGATTTTCCAGAAAAGAATGCATTTCAAATATAACATTTTAGTTCAGTATGGTTAAAAAAGGAACACAGGTTGCTTGTGACGTTATTTATACACAACTGTTGTGTATGACCACTCATTTCTTACCTGATCTCAAAATTTCCAGATGTCTGCTCTGCATCACCAGAATCACCGTGCCACTGTCCCAGAGAGGGCAGGCAGGACGTGAAGGTGGACAAGATACAGGTTTTAGGAGGAGGTGGAACAGTCACGGATCTATTGTCTCTGCAACAGAGATACAGCAAAAGCTACTTCTCAGGACACTTCTTTTCCCCCAACTTCCCCTTCCCATACTTAAATAGTACTCGTCTGGCCTCTGTGTCTGATGGGGAGCTCACGGTGCTGAGCAGTTTTGACACAGCTCTGGAGTAAACCACTGGAAATTTGTCTTCTGCTTAAACACAAACTGTGATGAAAGGTTAGTCCCACACAAAATGTTCACCTGAAAAACTGCTGTTGATTTTTTTCCTCTACTCCCATCATAAAAAACTCAAGTATCAGTCAATAAAAAAAAAAGATTTTTTTGTTGTTCTTTTTTAATAAAAGCAGCAGCTATTGAGAACTAGAGAAAAAACAGTGTTTATACCCACTGTGATTCAAAAAGAAAAATATTCAACTTCACAGGATTAATTGTCCTTGGAAAACAAAAAGGAAAAGTTTTAGGAGTAGAAAGTAAAAAAACCAAAACCAGCCACTGTACAAACCAGAATGAAATTATTATTGATATTACCATTTAAGATAGTTTGGTTAGGGGCAGCATGGCTAAACTACCCTGCTGACACTGCTTTTCTTTGTGGTGCCACCAAGACAAATTTGGATGATCCATACACCATGAAAGACTTCCAGCACCCTTCACCTCGTGCTTTGGATGGCTTTAAGCCATCAGGATCAAAGGAAACTTGTTCTGCGTTCGCAGCCTCAGCAGGAAAGGAGAGCAGAGGCATTTGTACAAGAGATCTTCATCCAGGTCCTATGGTGAAGCTGACATAGAACAGCCCTGGACACTCTTCTACAGTCTAATTTGAAAGTCCACAATACTTCCTAAAGCCCTGAACCTAAAAAAAAAAAAATCATATCTGCTACTCCTTTAACATATCTGCTTCAAAACCAATTGCTTTCCTACTGAGTTTCTCACACTCTTTTGGAGACAATTTTAGAAAAGTTAGGAAGTACATAAAAAGCACAAAAAATAAATATATCTCATTATTGCCTCAATACTTTAACATGGCTAAATTCAAAAACATAAGTTCTGGTGCATAGAATGTGTAAACTTCCACCAATAAATTTTTATTTATTTTACTTGTTTCAGAATTTAGCTGAAGCAACATATATTGTCTAACTCAGAGAAAGACCTAGGATATGGTATAATGGTATGTATTTGGGCACAGACTTTAGGTCTTCTAAGATAACTATCCCTATAGGAATTTCATTAGGTTAGAAATAATTACTGACAAAAACCCAAGATCAAGATCCAGTACTACGAAACTCATTTCACTCTTCAGAGAAGTGAGCAGTATTTCCAAAGAGACGCTCATATCCTCTCATTGACCCAAGAAGCTGCACATAAAAAAAGCTCAACGGCTGCTTTCCGTTAAAAATTCTGTGTAGGTGGGGGGGGGGGAAGTAGAAATTAATTTAAGCAGGAAAGGGAAAGACATAAGCAACCAAGCAGCGCTCCAACCTGCAGCACTTCTGCCTGTCATCCTCAGGAAAACAAGCAAAGCTCTTGATATTCCTTGTATTGAGGCGACACCAAAAATAGCTCATGTAAACCTCATATTACACACATGAGCAAAGCAAACAAGCACATCAAATCTGAGTCTCCTAGAGATATAAAGATGTTTCATCCTATAAAGCTGCTACTGTATGTCCTTTGGCCTGGCACTCACCAGCTCCGAGACAGTCGGAACGACGAGATTTTTATTTCCGTCAAAGCAATCGCAGAAGGGGTCACCCGTGCCGAAAAGGTGCGACAAAGCTGCTTGAATATGCCGACGCTCGTGCAGAAAGGAACGAGACTTGCGCGTTGGGGACCCAAGCCCAGCACCGTCGCAAAGTCCCCGTCCCCGATGGGATCTGCCATATGTACCACCGCCGCAAAGCCAGAATCCGACCCCTGCTACTGCCCTGCAGGAATAATCATCTGCAAAGCCCCGCGTAGGTTTATGAATTTCTCCTAGCCTCCTCCAAACCATAACAATTTGCGATATTTTTTAGGTATTTCTCATGCCTAAGAGCAAGAATTACAGCACTCCCGAAATGGCTGAACTCGATGCATTTGCCCTTAACGCCGTTTTGACAGGAAAGGGCCTACGAACGCAACATATGCTGACAAAGGAATTGCTAATGATGAGTAGAAGGAAAAATGACATTGTTAGTTCTGCAACATTCTTCACTTTAAAACTGCCTGTGCCAATACTGGCACATATTTCATATCTTTAATGTTCAACCTTGTTTGCCATTATAAAGCTAATATTTGTCAAATCCCTGTACTCTCTGAAGTTTCCCTGGGCTTACGGCAGAAATTTCTCTGCTGCCTTAGCCACCTCTGTGTCAGAGGGAGACTGCAGGAATTCAGAGCAGAAAATGGGAGGTCAGGCCTAGGTAGAAAAGGAAAATGATCCGAAGAGTTTTAATCTAACCTGAGTCAAAGGACTGGCTCAGGTCACCAGGTCCATTGCCATCACATGGTGTGATCAAAGGGAGGGACATGGAGGTTTTGAGACACTTCCCAGGGTGGTCCAGTCAGTCCACTTGGGAGGTCAATTAAAAGGTGATTAAAAAGTGCAGCCTATTCACTAATTTCTGTATAGGCATTTCTATCTGGCCACAGATCTGCAAGTATCATGGTGTGCCTTCCCCTAACACCTCTCTGCAGTTCTCTGAAAGCCCAATTCTTCAAGAAATCACCTTGTACAACACCATCATAAATTACTCCCATATTACCAGATGGTCACATCTAAAATATCAAACAACATTTGTTTTAATGTATGCCTATGGCTGAGATTTTCAGAAATTAAATAAGGCAGAATTTTAAAGCCAAATCAAAAATTTGGAAGATTTTCTCCCACTCATTTTGTTTTCAAAGTTATCCAATTCATTTTCAAACGCATGTTTATTGACTTACAGCGTGCTCCTAAATTACTTCGGCAATTTCGGCTCTCGGCAATGAAATGGCGTAAGACACCTTTGAAAATCACAGTTGTAATGCTGAATACATATTGTTTCCATTTAGATAAGTGGTTTGCCATTTTCAGATCTTCCTCACTTGTTTTCCTGCAGTGAAGGGAGGGGATGGGAGCCAGCTTGCACCAACAAATTTAAGAAACAAACAAATGAAAAAGGAGAGAAAAGATGTAGAAAAGTAATTATTTTAAAGCACCCATGTGTCAAAGTTTCCAAAAAAAGAATGTAGATTTAAGCTACCTTGAAAGCAAAACATTTGAGTCTATAATTACACAAAGGAGAATTTGAAGCTAAATGAATTACCAAAATAAGATGGCTCTGATTGTGTTTGCCTGCTTTATTCCAATTAGCCATAACTTTATAATTTGACTTTTTTTCTTTGCAGTAGTCATTCTGAGACAATGTCAGTGTTGAGTCCATAAGCATTCTGAGAATTAATTAAAATGTCATGAAATAGTTCTTTCATTAGCATATATATGGTCATAAAAATAATTATAATTACTTCTTAGAGGTGGAGGAGAGTTAAGTTTGATTGATGGAATTAATGAAAACGTGGACAGTTCCAACATACTAAATAGCAGAAACTTGGAGTATTAACTATCTACTATGCAAAGTTATAATAATTACAGTAAGAACTAAAAAGATTAGTATTCAAAAAGAACAATGTACCTTTGAGCCTAAAATACCCATTGCAAATTACAAATGTATTTTCAACTGTTTATATATCTTTCTCAGAAGAAAAATATCATTTTGATTAACTTCCAAAGTCTCCTAGATTAATAGGTATTTGCAGTCTTACAGAGAGTACAATCAATCCCTCTAATCTTGTTATCAGATACTAAACAGCTGGGTGACCTGATTTAAGTGTTGTGATTTTAAAGAAGTAATAATGTATAATAGTTTCCAAATGCCTGCTAAGAATTTGCAAGCTGTATAGTACACCAAAAGATATGCAAATAAATCACATTAAAAGAAACATTATAATTAGCATTGGAATGTATATAAACTGCTTGTGCAGCCATAAGCAACCTAATCTTATTTCAGTTGTGTTTCTTTTAATTTATTCTCTTTTAAAGACCTGAAACACAGTAATGATATTCTTAGAAGCCCAGGTGAACCCACTCTGCGAATGGATAAATTGTTAAGCAGAATAAAAACGTCTCATTCAGTAGCTGAGACCCTCTGAAGCAAACTGACCACAATTTGCAAGAACAATAAAAGAAGATTAATATGTGGGTGGTACATTCACGATATTTATTGTTCTTCTCCAGACACTCAATATAGAAAGAAAACTCAAAAACGGGGCTGAGTGGCATTAAAATCCCTCTGGGGGGGCCAGGCTGTGAGCAGCCCCCTTGGCAAAGTAGAATTGCTTAAAGCAAAAGTCAGCCCCGGTGTGAGCAATAACCTGGTGCCATTTACAGATCCCTTGCTGTCTGGCCCCTGGAAGGCATTTGCTGGTTTTCGACTTAATTCTTCAACCCGCTGCTCCTACCTAAAGTCCTGCAGCTCAAACGCAGACCAAGATGCCGAATGCTCGCTCCGTTATTCGATGGCCACCCAAGCAAATGAACCAAGGCTCTGGGTTTTCTGCCTACCAAAGATTATGATGGGCAGCCCCCCTACAGCTCACCTCTCTTTTAAACACCGAATTTTAAAAATAAAGGCAGGACGTGCAAGCTCGCTGGTGACAGCATAGCAGAAGACTGACAGAAAGCATGGGCCAAACCCGGGAGAAGAATCAATCCAGCCAAATCCCAGAGGCAGGCAGCTTCATGTCCTGACGAACATTTTAAAAGTTCCTGATGCCTTTTAATCGGTAAAAATCATTAAAGGCACAGGCAGAAGTCTCAGATGAAGTAGAGGAGGGAAAAAGGAAGTTGAGCAAGAAGAGGAATCATTTTTAGAGCATAAAACCAACACAGGCAAAACTATAGTCTACCAGATAGGCACTTCCAATCCCTGCCGGTGAATTTTGTGTTTCTAGCTTTGCTCGTAAAGAAAAGCCATACTATCCCCTGCCCTCACTCAGTTTTCCATTGCGGATGATCACAGACTGAGGCTGACTGGACCCATCCCAGGGGCTTGTTTAGACTCCTTGGAGTTTTTCTGTAGAAAGATCAAGGCTTAATAATTTATCATGCAGAAACAACTATTTTTTAAACATTTCATTCCTTTGTCCTTCACACACAGCACTAGGAATGAGATGGCAGTAGCTGAAATTATGTCCCCATCACTACCCAGGACAGAGTGGATGAAATTGTTTTATTCTATGCCTTGAGTCTTTCCCTGCTGGAAATGTTCCGTCTCACATGAACAGGACAAGGCAGATTCAGCTCCGTTACAGCTTATCTTCTGCATTTACTGATGTTTTTCTGAATTTAACCCTGCTCCCAGCAGGTGGGTCCAAGCTTCCTAAACAGTGCTATTAAAATATATTAAAAAAATGAAATATCTTCCTATGCTAATAGGCAGACTCTCCCTATTACCTAGAACACAAGATATGTTTCATGGTAGGCTGTCCGCAATAAAAAAAATTACCTGCAAGTTCTGCATGCTTTCCCAGCTGCAACCAAGGAGAGGCTGACAAGAAGCACAGAAGAGACACTTTAACTGGTATTAGCCTTTCTACCCATGCCTATGTACCACATTATTGTATGTTATTTCCAGATGGCAGGTTGCTTTGAAAAAAAAAAATTAATCAGCAACTGCCAAGTTTGTGAAGAATTATTTTGCAGAAGCATTAACTGCATTTAAAGGTCTTTTCTTTTTTTATAAGACATTTCTGATCTCACATCACACCCCCCCCTCTAATCACACAAACAGTTTAGACTAAAAAAAAGCACTATATGGTAGGAAGAAGCGGGAGGGAGTGGGCACACACAGCTGTGCATGCTGCTGCCAGGGAGTTTGTTTTCCATTCTTGTGTTGATAGAGATGCTCTGACAATTGGTGTGCCAGATTCTCAGAAATGCCATGTTTTGCAAACTGCCAAATTAAGGAGTGAAGATCTTATTTTTAAGCATTATGTTTTAAAGATTCCCTCCCCCCCCAAGGGAACATACAGTGGAAGGAAAGGATTACTCTATCAAGAGGAGTACTTGCTACTTGGTGTAGCCACCTGGCAATACTGATCAATACGTAGAAACTTCCACCAAACAGTGGCAATAACTGTAGTCTCTCCTTGCAAGGGGATATAATTTGCCCTTTTCATTCTGCTTGAAAAGAAACTACCAGCGTGGACTCTCAGCCAGCCCTGTCAATCCGAGTGCCCCTTTCCTCGAGCCATGGTCCTCGTCCTGGCAGTTGTAGGGATGACATTTTACTGTCTCCCTCTCAGACTTGGTTTATAATCCCCTGTATATAAACCACACATGCTTCAGTAGGGCTGATTTATCTTCACCACTGCAACAGAATAAAAGAAGAATGAAATGAACCTGGAATAGAGCACTGCTATTTCTAAATTGAACAGCAGCAAGAAGAGAATCATAGGGTCCTGAGACCTATTCTAGGGTTAATTTTGACTTGAGCATTACTTGATTAAATAAGGAGTCTGTAATCTAAGGGAGTGCTTAGTCATTCAAAGAAATATTTGCAACCGAGTTGCAAAGGCTGATGAGAGAATTCCTCCTCATACAAAAGATGTCTTGGCAGCACGTTGCCGTCCCTAATCCAGACATCATATCTGTCTCATGCCTTGCACCAGGTCAGGACTGCTTTTCGGCACAGGAAATCTGAGGCTGGCTGTCAGTCTGTTTCCTGCAGGCTGCCCTGCCCTTTACAGGGGGACTCATAGCTATTAATTTAATTCTCTGTCTCTCTGCATTTATATGACCAGTGTTTTAAACCTAAGAGTTTCTACCCTTCAAACAGTTGTACTCCCGTTTTGAGTTGAGAATAGGTTTTTCATCAATTATTCACTGGTCTGAAGACATAAAAACTATCTCGGGGCAAATTTGTGTTTCTTCTCACTGCTCAGAAGTAGATGTTGGAAAACATGTGCACCTCAGCAGAGAGCACATGGAAGCCACGCTCACTTTTAGGTGAAGGAAAAAAACCACCTCCAGCATGCTCTCATTGCATATTTGAATGAGGACCTCCAGCTCAACAGTACTCCAGATTTATAAATAGGGACATTTAAAGACGCTGCCATTTTTCAAGTTGAACCATCAAAATTATTTTGTATTAACTTCATCAACATTTTTTTTTCTTAGTCATATTTAACCCTTCTCCATAGAGGGTTCCTACCTCCAAAACAGAAATTTAGGGATAACAATGAACTCAATTTTTTTTAAATGCACATTTTGCATTTCTTTTCCCTTGGTTTTCCCTCTACCTACATCATCTTGATAGCAACTGTTAAACCAATGACATTAAAAAAGTTGTCATGTGATTTTGTTTTCAAATTAAATATTCCTATATTAGATGAGGTAAATTACTTGAATCTGGCACAGAAAATAATGTATTCATTAACATGCCGTGAGTTGCATTTTTCAAAATCTCTCAACCCTCCTACAATAATTTTTCCTAACATCACCACTGATAAACCTTTCACTATGTCAAAAGAAGAATTAGGCTAACTTTAAGCTTTTCTGATAATCCTAACCAATGCTGTGATCCTACTGTTTATCTTTGAAAGTATTTGCCATGAAATAAGAACAGCAAGGCTCAAAAAATTGAATAGTACTATGTTTCTTAATTTTAAAAAATCAGTTTTTTTTCCCTCTTTCTCTTTGCTTCTTTCTATATCCTAGGGAAAAGGAAAGAAACCCAACAACAACAAAAACCTGGAAATGGTCCTTATAAGCATAGCTTATCCTATTGAGATTCCTACATGCACCTTTTTACAGAAAATATAATCATTAAAAACTAACACTAACCAAGAAAAAGTAAAGGTCTAAGGAGATTATGAATAAAGGATATTGTGAGTTTTGTTTTTAATGAGACACTGATGAACTTTTTTAAAGCATTTTCAGTCTTACTCATATTTTTACTCAGCTTTAGTGTAACCTAAGTTATTTTCCAAGTAGTTCTGTTAAACAGGACAAAATCTTATATCTCTTGCCAGTTTAGAAATATGCAGGTGCTTGCATCTTTCAGAGCCTTTGTGAATACCATACAACTTTCAAGTCTAACCTACTTTTTCTTCCTTTTTTTTTTTCCTAGAAATATTCTATGGTCCCTTATGAATGTTGCAAAGGATTCACAAATTCTAACTGCTGCATAAAGCGGCAAAAATTAACATCTCCGAGAATGTCATTGAGATGTGCAGACATTTCCCTCCCCCCGTCCCAGTAAGCTAGACTTTGATGGGACAGGCTTTAAAAGGAATTTTTAAGCCTCTCAAAACCTATAGGAAAAAATAATGCAAATTATGAATTTTCTGCAAAGTTACCTGTTCTCCCATGGATCAAAACATGTTGGTATAGACTGGAAAATACTGCTTTAGACCCCATTAAGATTATTAAGCTCTGCATCCCTGAAGTACTATGTTTCCCAAATGACAGAGTGTAGGAATTCCCTGGATACTACTTTTTTTCCTTTTTTTCTTTTTCTTTTCCTCTTTCCCTGAAACAGCCAAGCAAATAAGCCCATAAATAAAACATACAGTACCTCAGTGGGTGGAAATCCAGACTGGGTTTCAAACACATGTAGTAGTGTATTGACTCAAAGCATATGATGTTACTGCTACTAGGAGGTGGCAGCTTCTTCTTCTAATGTCCTGAGGATGAGGGCTGTCCTCCATTCACACCTTTTAATGCAGTTGAATTAAAAAAGCTTGTAGTATGTAATTAAAACACAGCCTGTAATACATTTCAAGTCTTGAAGGAGAACACAACAAAATTATAGCCCTATTATGGAATTTGATTGGGTGAGTTATGAAAGCCACAAAAGAGGAAACTATTCTCACTGAATTCTGCAGAGGTTTAGCGTGCGCATCTCTCATAATTACATCTGGCAAGTCATAAGAATAAAAATAATCCTTTGAATGGAAGGAATGAATCTGCTAGCAAATTCTGGTCATAAAATCTACTTTGGTTATAAAAACAAAGATTATTCCTGTCCAAAGATGTAGTGACAACTGAGAGTGGAAAACCACATTCATAGTCTCAGAGTACACGACATTTAATTAAGATGCTGCTGTTCACAGAAGACGTACGGAAAACTGCATGGTCTTGGCTTCAGTACACAAAGCTATTATATTATCAAAGATTCATTTCTTAAAAGTGTATTACTCGCTTTCAGCTAAAAGAAATCTAAAGTAGTCCGTGATACAATCCATGTACGACAGGTGACTTAATAGGGTTACTACAGAAAATAACATGCTTTTTTGGCTCTAACAACTACAGCATTTCTTGCTCACGACCACACAGAATGTGTCAAATCATTAACTTCAGCATTTCCATTGCATTCACTGAATATTTCCCCTCCAAAGGCATGCATTTCTTTTAAAAGGTAACCAGTAGGTAAGGCACAACTCTATACTTTACTAGAATTTTCCAGTTTTCCTCCAGTGCTTCCCCCAGGTGTGCAAGGTACTCCCCATACACATCAGCAAGACTTACTCCATACCAGCCTGCAAAACGTGCTACTCGTAGATGTACAGAGAGCATAGCTCTTTAGGAAATCTTGAAGATAATGTTATTATCTGCCCTCTGAAGGAATGAGCCGTTCCCCCTTTTAGGGTGGGCATGGGCACAAGTTGCCTCTGCTTTGTTGTTCTCCACAACTGCGGGACAAATGGGCAGGAGCAGACCACCCCGCCTGCCCCATCTTCTGCAGGCCATGCGCTGTGAGCGCTGTGCTGGATAATTTTGTTATGGTTGAAGCGAGAATGAATGAAATAAAAGTCTCTTATCTGCAGATGTCTCTATTCTGTGACTGTTTCATTATACAAAGATAAACTATATAGTAAAGTAAAAGTTTAGGAATGAAATATCAAGTTTTCTCCTTTGAAAAAAATAAAAAAATAATGCTACTTGTTTTTCCTTTATGGGGCAGAGGGGAAAAAGTGTTTTTCCTCCATTAAAATGTAAGTAGATGGGAGATCTGCAATTTTCTGCTGCAGTGGAAACATGGGGCCCTTAATCTTGGCACTTTTATAACTATTGAGAACTTAGATCTAAGTAATAAGCCCTTGAACATTAGCATTTTGCTAGCATCTTAAAAGAGAAGGTTGACTCATTTGTTTTGTCTATAATACTCAACTGGTGAAGGAAACATTTTTCCCTCCTTTCTATAAAAAGAAATGGTAAAGTTTTAGTTTCTTAACAGCACACCTTTGTTACTACCTCGCCCAGATACCTGGTTGTGCAATAAAGTGTGGATACATACAAGAGAAAAAAAACCAAACCACCAACCTACAGGTTATGACACATACAGTCTATGCTAAAATATAAGCAGCCTTCTTTTATGGGCCACTGCTCTGGGATATATATTTTTACTCAGCATCTTTGATTATGCTGCCACCAGCAGCTTTCAAGACATAAAAAGGCAAATGACAGGTGCTGTCAGTGACTCGAACAAAAGCTGTGGAAATTCACTGAGCATGTAATACGGTAGATTTTAGCAAAGCTAAAAACCCATGGTAGCTTTGACTAACTTGATCTTTCAGAAAGCTATTTGAGGAAGAGAGTCACAAAATAATGAATTGGATGTAGCGTTACATAACGAAGAACTCCCTGGGGTCTTGTCTGCTGCCTTATCTCATAAATTGTAATGATTTTCATGTTAGATCAAAGAACAGCATAAAACAAAATTGAGATGAAAACAACTATTCATTGCCCTCAAGTGTATACCTTTTGTTTTAAGACACTCATAAGCAGCACTGTAGAAGGTATTTCTCTCTTTACACAAATCATTGCTCTGTAATCTTTTCTGTGACAGCGTGAACAAGTCCATTGGTGGAAGCATACGCCTCACAGACCAGTTTTAACTTACTTTCCTCTCAAGTTACAGATAGCCAGGGTAGAGCCAATATGCCCTTTTGGGTTTTTTTGGGGGGAAGGAAAGAAAGGAAGATTGTCTCCATAATAAAGGCAGCAGAAAAAAACCCCACACCTTGAGATTTGAAAAGAAAAACATGCAATTGGTAGAGTTTGCAGAAGAAAGGAGGTGAAGGATACATTAAATTGGATATATGCAGCAAGAACAATATTTGCTGCCACGGACTCTGCTGCTTTACAGCCTGTGAGCGCAATAGGAATGCTCTTCTACATTCACCAGGAAAAGCCTTGGCTTGGGGAGAACAGCATGGAATAAGGACACGTGGAAAGGGTTTCCCCCCTTGGGGGGGTTAGGGCATCAGGAGGAGGTTACGGAAAGTAGAAAAAGAATTGCGGTGCAACCTTGGGTGACGGGCAATTGAACACCACCATCCATGGCTTACCAGATCCGGAGTATTCTGGCTCCCGTTAGGCTCAGGAAACAGGAATTTCTGAAAACTGATTTATATATAAGGACTGTTACATCACTAACCTGTCATCAATTTCTCAACAAACATGTTTTCAGCAGAGATCAATCCTGACAGAATTCAAATATTGGTAAACTGTTAAGGTCAAAAAGGGCAGCAGTACTTAATTTAACATGTTTCAATAAGTAGGAACAGAGTGAGATCTTAGCACTGCTCTGTGAACTCCGAGCAGCACAGAAGACAACACTGAAATCAGGTATATTTAAAAGAAATTTTTTAAAGTACAAAAGTCTAGGATGTTTCTCTTCAACACCATAATCGTGTATTTACAACAATGTAATAATTAGATTTCATTTCCACACAGGGATACGGTGACATGGAGAGGTATTTTTAAGGAATTGTCTACTAAAAGAAATCAGAAATTATTTTTCAAACTCAAAGGCAAGTAATTATTTCCCTTCCTCATGTATTATGAATGAATTAATTCCCCAAAATTTCTTAATACAGAAATACTTTATTACAGTTCAGGGATAAAAATCTCAGGAAAATGAAAATGCTTATTATCAGAAATGGAAAAATAATAATTTGTCAAACTTAGCTTCATCTTCAGTTCATGAAATATTCATGAGCAGATCTGGAGTCCTTCAAATTTGTTTTTTGGGCTTCTGTGATATTTGCTCCCTCCAAGGTGTTTTGCTTGTTGATCATCAGAGTGTTCAGCACTCTGGATCTGCATGGGATCTTTGCTGGTCAGCTGTGATTAATCACAGAATTGCATTCATGTAATTTCTCTTCCTCGATTGGATGAATGTGATTCTCTAAACCAGGAGAAGTTCTTGATGTTGTCTCAAGGGCTTTGAAACACTCAGAGAGGGTTGGAAGATAAGTGGGTTAGGAAATGATGGAAAACGTTAAAGCTTTTTCTTTCTGGCTCACTGAGGTCTCAACAGAGTCGCAGTTCCCACCAGGCTAATGCAAGATTTATTGGCTGGTTACAGAATTTGAATTTAATTTCTTTTTTCCATGGCCATATAAGTGCATGTGCTGAGGTATGAAGAATGAAGGCGGATTTTTTCCACTTGTTTTAATTGTATAGCTAGGGATCTTAGGATCTGCCCTCTTTCTGGGATAAACTATGAACTAACTGTTAAAACATATTTTGTTCTGTTCTTATGAGCTTAAATTCATTCTGGGTTAAATCTTTTTGTATTTAGTGGGTTTCTTAGCTAGACTTTACACCATGGAAGTTCCACAAATACTCAGTTGTAACCAGGCTTTTTGGACAAATTCAGTTTTATCATAAGTTTTTCTCAGAGGACAGGTTTGATCATACAAATACCTGTGTCCTGGTTTCAGCTGGGATGTAGTTAACTGTCTTCCTAGTAGCTGGTCCAGTGCTATGTTTTGAGTTCAGTATGTGAAGAATGTTGATAACACTGATGTTTTCAGTTGTTGCTCAGCAGTGTTTAGACTACAGTCAAGGATTTTTCAGCTTCTCATGCCCAGCCAGGGCACCTGACCCAAACTGGCCAACAGTGTATTCCATACCATGGGACGTCCCATCTAGTTTAGGAACTGGGAAGGGGGGGGCAGGGATTCGCTGCTCGGGGACTGGCTGGGTGTCGGTTGGCGGGTGGTGAGCAATTGCCCTGCGCATCATTTGTACATTTCAATCCTTTTATTACTACTGTTGGCATTTTATTAGTGTTATCATTATCATTATTAGTTTCTTCTTTTCTGTTCTATTAAACCATTCTTATCTCAACCCAGGAGTTTTACTTCTTTTCCTGATTTTCTCCCCCCTCCCACTGGATGGGGGGGAGTGAGTGAGCGGCTGCGTGGTGCTTAGCTGCTGGCTGGTGTTAAACCACGACAACCTGGGGGAAAGCCAGCCCACAAAGAAAAAATATCTCAAAATATTTTTTTGATTTTTTCCTAATAGTCACCACATGTCACTTACAACAGTCACCTGTTAGTGCACAAAGCTTCTACCAACTACTATAAGTAATATTGGAAAAATTGCTATTCCAAGTACTTGACTTAAAGTTAATTTTACCCAGAATAAAATATTGTGGTCAGAGTGCTCAGCCATGGACCAATCTGATAAAAATAGATAAAAGTATGTTCAAGTTACCCTTGGGGGTAAGGTGTATATCGGGGGGGAAGCAAAAAGAAAGATTATAGGGTAAAGAAGAATATAGGGTGTTTTACCTGATACAGGCCCAGAAGAATTAGATTTTAAATTTCTTTGAGAATGTTGAATTAAAAATAGGCATCAAAAAAAGTCTTAAATACTAGACTATTTGCCATCAACACTAGTAGTTTCCAGCTTTGATCAATTATTAGACAGCAGATAAATAATCCATAGAATAAAAAGAGAAAAGGAATTCCTTTTACTAAGGATATAAATAAGTCCTTAGACCAGTGTGCGTTCTCAGTAAATTTAAAGAATTAAAGTCATGTTCAGAGTAGAAGGCTATGACTCAATTGTACGGAAATATCTCCAGGAAATTTGTCATCTAACAACTTCATTATTCTGTTTCAAAGCATCTCAGAAGTTGTTTGGTTTGGTTTTTTTTTTTTCTTTTTTCTATTCTTTCTATTCCCTGTGGATTAGGTTGATTGTACATGTAGCACTTCTATTCCCCATTCATTACTTTCTTACCACTGAGCATCCTGGCAGTTTTCCCACCTACACCACAAAGCAGATCTAGGTGGGTGGTTATTCCAGCCAGGAGCTCTCTCAGCAGCAGGAGCAAACCCAGCTAGTTAGTGACATCTTTAATGATGTAATCATTGGGTCATACCCTAGGGAGTTTCACTTTGGATTATACATTTGCCTTAAGCAGCATTTACCCACAGATAAAGCGTGAGATTTGTATTTGGACTTAACAGGCTATGTGAGCTTGTCCAGCCACTCCCTCTGCCCCTTTTTTCTTGACAGTCTTACAGTTAATACATTTATATAACTTTCTAAGTGTTTGCACGTTATATTAACAATTTTATTTTTAAATACATGTATTGTTAAGATTAGTGGTAGATTAGAGCTAAAATTAGTACTAGATTTAACCTATATAGGTAAAAAAAAAATAATTCCTGAAGTTCATTTCATGCAAATCTTTCATTAAAAAAACACAGAAAAAAAGGAAAGATAATTAAAAGCTCATGCCATTAAAACCTAGTCAGTTTGGCAATAAAGCTTTCTTCCACTCCTTTTGAGTACCTGGTTCATACATTTTCTTCCTTGAACTGCAAAACAGTGACCAGTTTCATGAAATGATAGAGATGTCTTTGTCATGCAGTATAGCATCCTCAGAAAGTCTCTACATCCCATTATTTAAGGGGAATTCTCTTGTTTACATAATTTAAGAGGTAACTTTTTCAGCTGAAGTAATCCAAACACTAGGAATTTGGGTTGGGAAATGAAAGTAAACTTTATATGGGCATATTTGATTACAGATATAAATTCTGCACTAGGTTACATAAAAATGCCATTCTAGCAATTTTTCTGTAGCTTGTCAGTTGCAGAAAAGGTTATTTATGCCTTGAAACATTTTAAATTCTCGTATGAACTTGAAGGTTTTAACAGGCAAAGAGATTAATTGAAAGGACATCCCAATTGTAAAGATGAAGATAGGCTAGACGGTCTTGTAACACTAAAACTTTAATTCTGCCTCCAGACTTAAAGTGTGGAAAGCACATATGAAAGTTTTGCCATAACCTTTGCTGTGTGGATGCCTTCTTTTACCTCCCTGCTTTGGAGCTGATAATTTCACCAGAAACTGAGTGCATTTGCTGGTTTGTTGCTTGAAAGCCAGAAAAATATTTCAGCTTCTTAGTGGAACCAGCAGAGGAAGGCCAGTAGAGCTCACCTGCCTCGTGAGCTGCTTGTTGTGTTGCCTGAATGTGGAACTTGAAGCTAAAAAAGAGGACGTAAACCATGAAACAACACAAGAAACGTGAACCACAAAGTTGCCTGACATTTGGAGAAGAGAAAGGCTGTGGTACAGTGATGTGTTTTCAGTGGAGTCTATTAAGTCAAAAGAAGGGAGGTGTGTGTTTTGTTTTTCTTTTAATATACATCAGGCTTGGGACTTCTTTTGGCAGATTTTCAGATAGCTCTGGTGTTATCTTATGCCAGCAAGCCCTCATCTGACAGATCTTACTGAAATGCTCCAACTTCAGTTCAGAGGATTAGACTTCAAGCAAATCTATGCAAAGTGAATATAATCACTCATCTGCTAAGAGTGTCAACTCTTTCTGTTGCTCCCAGGTTAATTTCAAGCCTACGAAACCATCAGGTTTAGAGTTATCTATTAAGCATAGCTCCAGAAATTAAGACCTTGTGTTCTAAAGGTCCTAGAGACCACTCCAAGCACCATAGATGGAATTATTTGATGACCATTTTTTCCAGAGGTAAGTTAAAAAGTGACTAGAAAGGAAAAGGACACTAAGATATGCCAATCTCCTTTTAAGTTGCACTCCCATTCTTTGACCCAGGTGAAAAGTCTGCCTGGGGGGGATTTTGTTTATTTCTTTCCCCCCACCTCCTTCCCAAATTTTGGATAGCAGGATGTTTTAATGCTTTGTATTCATTACAGTCATGATCTCCAGAAGACAGGGAACACAAAATTCTTTCAGTTCTGGAGAATCAAAGACAAGTTGGAAGTCAGAGTAACATTCATTTATATTTGTGGAAAGCATTAATCAAATCTGAAGTTGCCTTTTTTTTTTCTTCCCCCTGAATTCTTTGCAAAATAGATGGCAAACCATTGATGTATCAAAGCTTGGATAATGCTACTCAAATGAGTTTACAGTGAAACAAAATCAGGTAGCATCATCTATTATAATTATTCTCCCAGAGCTATCATTGTTTTGATCATAGGTCCAAGCAGCACAAAATAAGTGTGAAAAATGAGGGGTCAAAGATAACTTCCCAAAGATACCAATTTTTAAATAAGATGTCAGAAGTAATGCACTGTACCAATAAAATTAATATTTACAAAAAGGCAATGAAGTATATTTTAGCTTTAACTTTGTAAACAAGCTTCTATGATTATGAAATGATTGCTTTGTCTCAGACCATTTACAGGTAGCTTCCCCTCCCCCTTACAGTGCTGATTATTTCCAGGTGCATTTTGGAAAGTGAATGGAGTATTAGGTTTTCAGAGCAGTCTGAATCCAGGATATCTGATTCAATAATCTGGAGATTTAGTCTCATCATGAAGGCTTCCTAATTGTACTCTCCTCAGATAGACTAGAATTAATTCTTGCCATTCTTCCCCTGAAATGTATCTGGGCTGATACACTGATAATAATTTTCTTATCTCAGAGAGAGATAGCCAAGGAAAAGAGCCTGGAAAAATAAAGGGAAATGTTGAAGATTATTATCATAATGAGAATATTAATTAGCTCCATTTCAGACACCAGTTGTTGTCACATGAATCGGCAAGCAACTTTCCAAGAGTTTTTATAAGCTGCTTCTATTTCTCTTGCTGTCATTACAGTCAGGACCAACCTTGTCCATAAGGAAAATAAAAGTGGCTTTCAGCAGTTAGAAAAGACCGAGTGTATAGTTGGAAAGACCCATAAAATCTCTTCTATTTCTTTTCTCCTTCAAGCACTTCCTATACGTGATCACATGCGCAATTGGCAATTAATGTAGTTAAAAAGAGAAGCACAAAGGTGACTTGCTTGCTTTTATTCAGCAGCTGGGGGACGTGGTACACAACGGGCAAGGGTTGGGCATGGTCAGTGCCAGGAAGCTGGGCTTCCACCTTATCTGTGGACTTGTATACAAAGAAGAAAAGCAGAGGAAGCATCTTATCTCCTTTCGTCTTTTCTGAGAGGCTATTCAAGCTCTTCTCTTCTGAACTCTGCGTTCTCTGGACACTCTCAGAACAACTCCTTTTTTATCTTGTTACACTGAGAAAATGCCACCAGATCGAGATGCAGCTGAGGCTGATGGTCTAGAGAGAAAATGGTTTTCTCTCTGTTTGCTGCTCTATTGTCCTTTGTAAACAAGGGCTGTGGGGGTAGTATTGGGGTTGTTTTTTTAAACCACTTTGCACTGCAGATTAGGTTTCTCTGAGACACACTTTCAGCACTATTCTTCCCCAGGTTTCTACCGCCCGTTCAGAGTGTGTTGTAAATTGTTTATATCAGAAGGGTGTAATTTTGTGTTTTATTCCCCTATGTCTGATCTCCCTGACTCTCTTATATTAAGTCCCTGGTTTGGGGCAGGAGTTCTTTAGTTTAATATCAGGCTAGAAATTCAACAAGCTGACATTTACTCCTAGAAGAGGGAGGAGATGCACTAGTTTAAATTCAAGCCTGCTGTGCCTCACGGGACATCTCCCAGCACAAGATCCAATGCTCCCTGCTGCTTACATTTAGCCTGTTTTCAGGAGACATGTTAGCCCTGTGCTAATTTAGCTTACATGGTCCAGTAAATTTTCATGGCATGTATCAAGTGCTGGTTAAACTCTGATAAGTTATACCCACTTGTAACTCTGCCCACTCCTAACTCAGTCAGATAATTCAGCTGACTTTATCTTAAAAACTCTACTCCTCATAAGGTCAAGCTTATTATTATTATTAAGAACTTATTTGTTGGTTTCTGGTTTCCCTTTCCCTGAAAATTAATGACACGGTAAAGTAAAATAGAAGGATCAGCTTAGTCATACAGACTGCTTATAGTTGTTACAGAGAAAGAAAACAGAAGTTTGAAGCAGGCTTTGTAATAGATATGAAAAGATACAAAACAGAGGCCTTGAAGACTAAAGTGAAGTTATGTTTTCATTCACTAGTAACTTTTCAGAGCCATAAGAAGAAGCCATGCCTTCCCTCATAGCCCTGTCTCTAAGCATCAAACTTTAACCCTGTATTATAACCCCTCAGAGCAGAGGATGCTCTAACCCTACCCCAGCCCTCAGCAACATTTTCTTACCCTCATCCTCCAGCTTTACTCCAGGGCATCCGCTTGATCAGCTCCACCAAATCTCCTGATGAGTGTCCCACAGCCCACTTTTATAGTCTCCCCAGTGACGAGCACACCTGGTCCCACAGCTGATCCCAGAGCTGATGTACCAGCCAGCTTGCTAAGCACCAGGGCATCAATCCTAGTTTACAATCTCAGCTTTCCTTGCCCCCGAGGCAAAACTCCGGTGTTTGCTCTTCCACATTTCTAAATAACAGTAACTTTTGCATTTTCCTGAAATTTTTTAAAATGTATGCAGAAGTACACATATAGTTATTAGTTTATAAATAAAATACATTCATTTATTACTTTCATGGCTGAGAATGCATATAGAGTTAAAATTATAACACAGATTTTTCTGGGCTTTCCCACAATTGTCTTCCCAGCAGTAGCATTTGCATAGAAAAAAATTACAATTAAAATATTATGTGAATCAAAAGTAAAAGTCTTTGATTCTTAATACCATTATTCTCCTATTTATTCAATTTGTATATTACAGCAGCACCTGCAAGCTGCATTGCTAGGCAGTGTGTAAACTCTGACAAAATTTAGGAAGGAGGTGTATAAATCCATAATGACATGCATTTCATTTCTGTAAAGGGGTGTGAAACCCAGATATCCAACTATAAATATAAGTTGTAGGTGCTGAAGGATGTTACACCTTCACTAACGTATTAAACAATGGTACAAAGTGCTAGTTGTCCCTGGGAATGTTTATATGTTGTATTTAGATGTATGGTGTATTCTCACAGGACTCGGCCCATGCATCAAGCCAACCAAAAGTCACGTAGCTATGCTAGTATTATGCCTGAACTAATTATTAGTTTGGGTTTTCATTGTGCTAACGGAGTCATGGAGTATTCGCTCAGTTCAGTGCTGGCACAGCCCAGAAGAGGATCTTTATCTTCTCACGAGAGGAAGTTAAAATACAGGATTTCTATGATTTTTAAGAACAAGCTTTATAAAAAAAAATAGGATGCTCTTGGGGATTTTTTTTATTTATTTTTGCATACTTCTTAAAATTATGTTTGAAAAAATATTTACCATGCTTCATCTGCATTAGGTATTATTTCATACTCAGATTCTTTACACTTAAATTTACTGTGACAGTGGATTAATATTTGCTTACCATTATTTGTAATCACCTATGGCACTCCCCATCATAGTCAAAAATCCATTCTTGTGCTCTTTGTAACAGGAGACTGGATCTTTAGGAGAATTCTTTCTGCATGCAGTCATAAGCTGTTACTCTAACAAGCAGCACAGACAGGTTTCCTCTCGCTTTTCAACAATTCCTCATGTCAGCTGGAATTACGTGTCCCACAAACTACCCTATTTAAACAGCCTATTTATAACTCCATGAGAATGTCTGAGTGCTCAGATCTGTAACATAAATTCACTGTTTTGCTTTGTTTCTTCTATTTCTGATTAAGAAAATGGTATCTCTTCAATATAATTGGTGTCATCCATCACACATTTTTACCAATTTATGTGGTTTTCAGACATTACTCATGGTAACGTTTATCATCGTTTCTCATAAGCTTCCCCAATTAGGATAATAAAAACTTTTCCATTTTTATTTTCTATGGTTTTTTTTGTTTCCAGACTTGATTTTCTATATTTGTCCATGGTCTTGGCTTTTTTTGTGTCAGGGAATCCATAATTCCTCATGGACTAGGTCCCTTCAGGCTACCTGGTTTAGCCACTACTTTTTTTGCCTTACCCTACAGTTCCCAACTTGGCATGGATATTGTGATCTGGCTGTCGTCACCATGTTTAATGTGCCGTGCCCAACGTAAAAGCATGAGAAGAGTCTGCATTTCTAAAGTTAAGTTGCATCTTTCTTAAAAACAAACAATAAAAGATGTAGACGTTGCTCTATCAGTCTAGTCATGAGCACCTACACCATCCTCCTTGAGCTTTCTCTCATCATCCTCTTCCCTCTCTTCCTTTTATTCATGTTGCCATTATTAAGATTAATATATAAAGAGTGGACTCAATTTATCAGTGAAAAGCACCATTATGGAAGGCTATATGAGTATGAATTCAACGTCATCAGAAAAGTTTCAGTAACCATGTGAGGGAAAAGGTGCCAGGCAATGCAATCAACACTTTGGGGGCAGATGAAACCAGCATTTCTTTGCAACCCACCTAAGCCTACCAGCTTGTGATGCCTTTGCAGCACTACGTGACATCATTAACAGGCTATGCCTGGTCTCCATGGCCATCCAAAATAAAGCTTTGTTATATTATATTACTATGGGCACCTCTTCCTTCTATATCTTCCAAAGAGGTATCGCGAAGGTAGATGATGGTTGCCACAGATGACATTTTCTTATTCTCAGCATTCAACGCCCATTTGTAACCCTGGCTCTGCTCTCCACAGGACACTGCCTTCCCCAAACCCCCAAGCAGATGAGCACAAACTGCTACAGAATTAGTTGGAAGCCTCCCACCGCAGAAAGGTGTAAGCAGGTTGAAGTATTTTCAGAGTAAAATAACGTCTGAGATGGTAATGGTGGCCAGCGTACTTAAACCTCTGACAATCATCTGCAGATAATAGGAAAGTCATGCTACTTCATTTTAGTAATATATTAAGTAGCAAAAAAGAGCACTGGACTTCATCTTTTTAGGAAGCAATTTTACTTTCCAGCTTCTGCTGCTGGGAGTTGAACTGAAAGATGGTTCTCTGGTAATTTGTAATAGCTTGGGAGATACGGCTGCCACTTTGCCTCAGCTGGGAAGGGCCGCAGATGAATCAGCAGCAGCTTCCCCAGATGAAAATGGCTGTATGTCTTTTAAATTTTTAATGGAGATTAACACTTTGTCATTGCAGTGCATCACTCAGTGTAACGTGTTGAATAATGCTCTGTGTTGACCAAGGCAGCATAATGGTACGATGCACTGAAAAGCTACAATGACAAATCTCTGACATAAAGTGTGTCCTTGTTTGAACTGGTATTTGCCTTCCCAAAATAAAGACAGACACATTCCCATGATGGAGGACATGGGATGGCTTTCCGTTTATTTGTTAGTAGATGTATAAATCCAAAGGAGAAAGTTAATGAGACTCCCTGCATGCAAGGCAGTGGAGTACACTCTGATTGCTAATTATTTTCATATAGGTAAACAGCTATTGACAGTACAAGTAATTTTCCTCCATCCACAGTTAAGAGGCTGCCAGGTATCAGTATAAGAGCTCAGAGAAAACCTGAGGCAATCTAAATTATGGGGTTTAATCAATATGCAAACTCTTATTCTAAAATACATCAATGATATTTTACTCCAGCTGGCCCATCCTTCCTCAAATACCGCAGGTGTTAGTTCAGGTCTGGATGTTAGTCACTATTCTTCATCTTGACGATCTGTTTCTAAGCTGACATTACACTTTTTTCCCCTGCACATTCTCTGCTTAGAGGTTCTCTTACTCTGCATAGCTGCTCAGGCCACCATAGCTGAAACCAGCAAGATTCGAAACCCCTCCAACTTCTGCAGCTGGAGAAACCCAACCGTTAACGCTCGGGTTAATCACAGCCCGTCACAACTCCTGCTTGCTCCCCTTGCTCAAGCAGTCTAGATTGTGGGTATCGGTAGGGAGAGCTTACCTGGATGATTTGCAAGACTGATGGTCAAAAGCGCCTAATTGTACTTGCTTTCCGTTGACGTCTCCCAAAGGTAGACCGCTAGTTTTATAGTTCTAAGCTTTTGAAGAGTTTTTTGGCTCCTCTACCCCAGCAGCCATCTGACTTTGTATTCACTTTTTATTTTCAATGTACTTGTAACCTCAAGAATAAAAAATAGTACTAATAAAAAACCCAAACTTATTATCTTGTAATTTCCTATACTACAGTCTTTAAGGCATAATCTAATTTAAAAGTTTCCCATTCCCAGTGTTTTGTAATTAATATTTCAGATGTAGCAAGATGCCGTGTCTCATTTGTTCTTGCAACTGTGTCAAAATAGTGTACGATATCTTCAATTTTAGTAAGCGTGGGTTTTTTGCATTTCAATCACTGTTTTGTACACTTTCCCTTTGGTGAAATTAGATATAACACTGATTTTTTTGTGACTGATAACCAAGGTTCTTTTCTATTTTATTTAGTTTTAAATGTTCCTTGGGAGTGCTTGCCATTGCTGATATATTCAGCAGTGTAAAACAGAGAGGTCCTCCAATATTGCTCCTTCCAGCTGGCATCAGAACCATATATCTCTCAACCAAGACCAAAATTGTGTGGTTTGGATTAAGAAAGGCCAAAAAATATGGTTTGCTTGCAGTAATTAATATCTTCCCTCCTGCTAGAGACCTACAGCAATTGGCACAAAGTAATTGGTCATATTTTTCAGATCCAGAGACGTCCAAACTGCTTGGTAAAGTTAGGGATAAATACAAAACCACTTCAGAGGAGGGTAAGAGGCAGAGAAATAAGCGATGAATTAGTCTGAGAAGAAACACAGAATAAGAAGCCCAGAGGACAGAGGAAGGTCCTCTCCATCAGCCTGAAGGCTCCTGTTTTATTGTGGATGGCTGTTCTGGGCAGCAGCAGGAGGGAGGCATCTGGGTGAATTAACCTCTTGGCATCGGCCACTGGCCCTGAACACGACAAAGTGGCCGGTCAAGGAAACCGTATGAGATACCACCCTGGCTGTGGCTGGCACTGGAGAGAGTGGAAGAGATTCACGGCAGGACTGCAAGACTTGGCAGGCCTCTGAATTCCCCAATTAACCACTGACCTACTTTTAGTAAATTTGGGAAATCGATACATTCATTACCCAAACGCTGTCTATCTCAGCCTATTAAACGTTATTTGTCCCGGGTTTTGTTTGGGTCTCCTCTCATCCGCAGCACTGTGGTCACTCACCCACCATTTCAGTCGACCACTGCAGAAGGTGCCGGTGACACCCTGCAGGGTTTGGCTTAAAGTCACTACGTCTCCCTTTCCCTTTGAACTGGCTGCTGGCCGTGTTCGTGAGCATATAGCACTTCTGCTGGGTTTTGTAGTGAAAAGTGGTTTGATACCGCCAAAAAATATCCCCTTAAAGTAAATTTTCAATCACCTGAATGTGTTCTTGTGGACCCCCGTTCTTCTGCAACCTTGAAACTGCACCTCAATTCGTTGTAGACACAGAAGTTGGTTCTTCTTTACCTCTGAAATACCCAGAATGCTTTGGGCTGAAAAAAAATAAGTAAGAATAACATAATGAAAAGTTGCCGTTCTTTAGCTTAGTTTAGAGAGGCTTGCGGATGGTTGTTTTTATGCATTCATTGCTCATTGACCAGGATAATCAAATAGAATATTCCATTTGCTTCCTGCTGTTTAAGTGCCTAATTCAAAGCTAATTGAAGTCAATGGGCAGATATTCATAGACTTTAATGGACCAGCCATAGTCTTATGTCTACCCTTGTTGTGTAAGTTATTTTATTTATCCTAATTATTTTCATCTTCACATGCATGCGTGCATATTTATTTATTTTACATGCATAATCATCATCTGTAAGTAGACGTATTTTAAAGTAGTTATTAAAGGTATTTCAAGACATATATTTGCATAGACCTGCGAGTATGATAATCGCCTACATATAGGTTTTAACATAGTATTACTTTGATATCCAATATAACAGTTATCACTATGAAAACGTATTTAAATTACAAGGTTTTTTGTTACCTCAGCTACATGGGCAGAACTTAAGCTATTAATGTGATTATACTAACAACCTATACATATTTATGCCCTAATGGCGTACCTTTTCAGCTACTGTGAATAGAATATAACCTGAACAAGAGCCAAAGTACAAGACCCTTTACCTCCTGTAAAAAAATCCTTTAAAGTATCTCAGTAATGTTCCCAAGGGAAAAAAACCAAAAACAAAAACAAAAAAAACCCCAACCAACCAAAAACACCCCCCCCAAAAAACACAAAAAAATAAGCCACATGTCAAAAACTATATAACTGTTTTTCTATTATATTAAAGTGTTTTCATTTAAAAATTGTTCTTTCTCCCACTTGTATCCACAGGTATTAACTTATTTCCATCTCTTGGTTCTAAGGCAACCAGCCTGCCAATTTTCTATCTTTTAATGAATCTTATCGAACTGAGATAGGGATTGAAATCAATATATTCTGTTAGAGTTGATGTCTCTGAAGTAGGAAGAATTCTGGAATCACGATATGAAACAGGATAACCAATGATATGCACTAATAATTCATATTCCCTTCTGTTTTCCATGCTACCAAAGCTTCTGAGCATTTCTGAAGTCCTTAGGGTGCTACAAATTCTAATGTCACTTCTTGTGAAGGTCTGAATCTTGTGTGAAAAATTACAGTCTGCCTTTCTACCTTTCTCAGAGGTTTCTTTTCCTATGCTTACATTTTGAGGAACATCTGTATGTGCTATAAAAAGTCACTCTTACTGAATTTGTTGTGCTTTTGTTGCCAAGAATTTGATATTGCTTGCCTGACATAAAGAAAGCAAAAGACAAATGCTAAATCCATAGCAGATAAGGCTCAGTGACACTGCTTTCTCCTGTAATGAAGTACAACACTTAAAAGTAAATTAAGGATTTTCTTAATGTGACAGCTTTGTACAGCAGCACATATCCTAATGGAAAGCCCATGTTCGTAGATGTAAGCAACAACGCAACATTGACTTGTGACGAGTTGTAATAGTTGGGACAAAACACAATGCTGGTTAATTCTATTTTGTCATTGACTTCTGTCAGGGTGAAGACAGGTCAGTCCCAAGCATTTGGAGAAATCTTATTTTCTATTGCCATATAATTAGTTCAGAATCCAAGCATGTAATTACAATTCCATATACACAATATTTGGACACTTAATAGTGCATTAAGCAAGTTACATTTAATTTTTTGATATAATTTAATCTCTCTGTGTGTCAATATTTAGCTCCTAATTAATAGCATATTTACTTCTCTTCCATACATTGGTGTGCCAATTATGAGCTTAAACACCCTTCCCCGGTTCAATACTCGCAGTGGAAATTAAATACACCGAACTGAACTTGTCTATGATGTAACTCCATCAAGGGCGATGAATTTTCTTCAAGAATCTGTTTGGTCCACTGCATACTGCTAATACAACCTGAAGGTATTTTGTGGATTATAGTTTCCTTCTGTGACTCTCATTGCTTCGATGGGTATTGTACATGCCCAAGAAAGAGAGAAGTTCATTAGAGGTACTTTAGTCGTAACCTCTAGTTCGCTGTACACGGAATATTTCCAGTTCATCTACCTTTCAGGTGTATTTTGGCAATAAATTTACAATTAAAGCAAACCCATCAAGTACTATAAAAATGGAAATTGTGCCTGACACACTATTTTTTGTTACAGAATTGATTAATTAAGAGGTTTAGCCAGTCATTTTTCATCAATCTTTTGAGGACGTATTTTGACAGACATATATTCAATTAAACTGTCTTCCATCTCATTTCACTTTTCTCCATTTAGCCCTTATTCTGTGCAGAATAACTCCGTTATCTAGAGCCCAGAAAGAATTTATAAATATTCCATCCTATCTTTTTTTCTTAAATGAGGATAACAGAGCTTAACTCTTACATACTTTTTCTTTTGGCTTTTTAGTTTTAATGAAATTCCTCTGTATTTTCTTCCTCTTTGTAGATATATATATATATATACACAATAATATTATAAGTATATATTTTTAAAGTGGTAGATTTAGCAAAAAACCCCACCTTACGTGATTTTTATACAGAATCATGTATTATTTATTATACACTGTTATATATTATCCTCATATTACACTATTAGATTATTGTATTGCATTTTCTGGGAGTTTGACGTTTCTTCAGGCAAACAAATCATACTGGTAGTGGTCCATTTCACATTATCGCATCGTTACGCTGCTATTGGAGTACGATAAGCCATAATATAAATTGTTTAAATGAGGTAAGAAAGAGCTAAGAAAAGAGGTGATATATCTGCCAGAGGACGTTAAACACAGCGTTCTCCCTGTGGACCCCCCAGCACTGCTGGCCACTGCCCACAACACATTTGTCACAAAGAGATTTTCACAATCCAACATACAGGCATGGGGTTTTGTGGATGGCTGGGTCTCGACCCTTCTGCTTTGCTCGGGACATATTTCTTATGGAAGAACTTGCATTTCATCGCAGTACGAGTACAGCTTTAATGGCTAGTCTGTGCCCTCGCTTCTCTCGTCTTTCTCCACACACTTTATCAAATGCTCTGTGAGTCAGGGAACACAAAGGGAAAAAAAAATCACACCCACCCACGCAGCAAAATTGTGGAGCAGATCACGACAGAGATCACGACTGTTCTGCAATGGAGCTGGCACTTCAGAAACTGTGACTCTCTTGTTCCCCAGTTTTTCTGTTTCTGAAATGTTTCAGCAATTTGACTGAGTTTTTCACACACGGGGAAAGTAATAACAGAGTAGAGCCAGAGGAAGTAGTTTACAGAGAAGAAGGAAAATACATGTGATCTTCAGCGAGTGAAAAGAAATTATGTAGACAACAGCAGCATGACTTTTAAAAGGCAACATTTATTTCATAGTATCTGATAAACATAAGCTGTATTATCAGGATAGAACTCAGCAGGATATGGGTTGAAGAGAATTCAGCTGAATCCCAAGTGAAAGATAAGACCAAATTATTTTTGGCACACAATTTTAAAATGTTAGTACTGTAAATAAAACATAACGTAATGACTCTAATAACTATTTCTGTTAGGATTGAAGAAAGCTTGACCATAGAAGGAGATGCAAAGGAAGATGTATGATTTAAACATAAACACACTAGTATAAAGTAAATATTGTCACAGCAGAACTTTGCTTTTGCTTTTCTAAAACAGTAATGGAAATATTAGTGTGAGGATTAATTCTCATTAAAGTCTGAGCCAGTGCTGGCTTTGATAAGAAAATAAATGGCTATGGAAGTGCAGCCCACTTTAGGTTACAGACATTTCAGTTATTTGTGATAATTTATGTCATGTTTAAAATGTTTTGCATAAGCAGAAGATACCACCATCTTTTGTTGCCCGAGATTAAGTCTGTCCAGCTGAAGTGTACCGGTCCTTGCGTGTCTGCAGTTCCCAGCAGATTTCTTTATTTGCCCTGATGGCTCCTCAGCACTCGGTCAACATGGCCTTGTTTCCAATAGAAAACAATCTTCTTTATTTTGCATAACAGATATCTAGTTCTGCTCTGGTTAAGAGGGAAATATGTTCTTCTGAAAAAAACATCTTCCTTGTTCACAAAGTCCCATATTTGTTTAATAAACTTTCCTCCATGCTGTCTTCCAACCGATCCCTTTGGAGACATGCGGAAAAAGCAGCATTCAGTAAAAGCCTATCACCACAAATTAACACACCTCAAACGCTAAATATCAAGAATCAGGCATGCAGTTAATTGCTGACAGTTAATCCACAAAGGAAAACAGCTCACCAGAGTTCAGTCTAATCATGAATACGTTCAAGGAAATTGTAATCTACTCATGATGATTCCATGTTGAGAAACAGACTCTGAACTCACCGAGAGAATAATTCGTTGTGCACTGTTTGCAAGTGCTACAGCAGTTATGTATTTTTCCTGGCAGGTCACTGAAAGAAATGCAATTGCATTTCCTAGCAAATGCAAATGCAAATGAAGTTGCAAAAATGAGATCAGAATTAGCTGTCATTGTCATTAAAGTGGAATTGATCACAGTGACTTAAAAATAAACTGCTTGTCGACAGGCTAACGTCAGAAAATGTACAGTGAAACTTCAGCCTGTGGCTAAATGTTCATCTTCAATGAAAAAGATTGCCCGAATGGTCAGAAATGCAGCTCAAAACTGCAGGTCTTCACTGACCTATTAATCACAGAGAAATAGGATCAATGGGTTTTCATTTCTCAGACTTTCCCAGAAGGTTTCCCTGTGACCAAAAGGATGTACGATATTACCTGGTTTTTCCTCTCAGACTTTGAACAGTCAGCTTGATATTGAATTCCTAGAAAACTATCTATCAATATTAAGCTTAATAGGACTTAGTATCTCTTTAGGAAACCCAACAACACCTAAAAAGAAATAAGGCTTGTTTTCAAAAAAAAGAGACTCTATCTTTGTGGTTTTGAGTTCAGAAAAAGAAATCCTTCTGAACCAAAACTTCTTGAGGGTTGGAGTAGCTGCTAAATATGTCGACAACCTCAAGGAACAGTATTCAGGGTATTTGGAGGAAAACTCACTTTCTGGTACTGTTTTCTACCAGCTAGGAATTTCTATCAGGTGCAGTGCTGGTTTAGGTAGGATGTAAAGAAAGGTTTCTAACCATATATCTCATGTGTATGTTATATGACAAAAATACATGGCGCAGTGAAATAAATACCCTCAATTTATTAATGATACATAACATGCCTCTCAATTATAAACACAAACTATATGTCTTCTGGGTTTTAATCTACAAAACGCTGAGGAGCACTAGGGAGCTCACAAAATACATAGAGCAGAAGCGCTTTTTCTCTAGTAGGTCCCATTCTCCTTTTTTCAGGAGGCGAGGCTGGCGTGAGTGCAGTGTAGAAGCAGCTTTCTGAAAAAGAGTGTAATGCCCAGCCATTTCCACTAAGGCTTTAATGGTCGCTTTCCTTATTCCCAGAGGAAAACTAGGTTAATGTCACTTGTATGATGGAAGCTATTATTGTCTCTGATTATTCACAAACATGGCTTGGGATCAAAAACTAGTCCAATTTAAAAAAAAAAAACTCAAAAAAACCTAAAACCCACACTTGCCCTCACTAGTCGAACTCAAAGGCCTCGAAATACATACATGTGAAATATCTTTTCAGTATCTCCTCCTGTTTGTTTATTTGTAAGTTTTGAACAAAAAAACAAGTTCTGATCTTATATATGGTTTTCTCAAATTATTTTCATTTCCACTGCCTACTTCATCAAGCACACATGGCAGTGTTAGTCCATTTTCTCTCAGTTTTTTCTTCTAAAAGAACACCATTAAATACAAACATATAAAATATTCTTAATAAGTAACTAAACCCAACATGTTTCAATATTTACCCCTATAATTGTTGATTCTATACCTGCGTATGACTGTATGGTAAAACAAACTTGGGGAAAGGGAATCTGGTCTTGAGCTTAGTTATAAATAAATTAAGGTTTCGTGAAAAATGCAGGATGTTTTTTTAAGTATGCGTGATGAGAGTATTTCCAGCCCTTTGAGCTCAGAGTCTGGCACATTTCTAGCTGGAAGTATGGGGTTTTTCTGGCACACTCCTCCTGGCCCCTCGCTAACTACTTTTTAAATAGGCTTCTTAGCACAGCCACTAAGGGCCTTTTCTGTCCTACTTACTCCCAGTAAGTATTTATTTGCTCATGTGGAATAGTCCTACTGGCTGTAATGGCTTGACTTCTCAGAATAGTAGTGAGAGTGAATGAGGGAGCAGGATTAGACCATTAGTGTTTCCCATCAGCCTCACACAAAAGTATGTGCTTAACACTGAGATTGTAAAGTAATCTTGATCTTCCTACTCTGGAATTTTTTGAGGTACTCAGAACTGCCTTCCCAGGCAATTTGGCTTTCCAGAACAGCTTTTCTTTCCTTCCTAGAATTAAGTAAAGTGGTTCAAACCCAGTCTGGGACAGTCCATTCCTAGAATTAGAGTTCAGTGTGGTTGGATGCCAAAGACCAGTCCTGAGAATGAAAACAGCTGGGAGCAGCCCGATGTCCCAGAAACTGCATCTATAAGCCAATTGTCCGTGTTAAGTATCAGGAGATAAAAGGAAATAGATACTTCCATAGGTACAGCGAGGATCATGTCTCACCCTTCTTTGGCTTCAGCATGGTCTATAGGGGATAAAAGGACTCCCACGCCTCCCCAAAACGTGGGAAGCAGCACTGTAACTATGATTTGGGACATGGGAACTGTTCATATAGATAGTCCAATTTCATTATATGTTTAGTATTATATACTATGTTTTTTATATAAATAAAATATGTTATAATTTTACATTATAGTAAACAGAATATAATGCAATATTGGATACAATAGAAGCTAAATATTTTATAACAAGCATATATTTTATAATATAATAAATTATATCTATATATTTACATATATATATAAAAGTATATAAAATTCTGGTTATATGTGAATTAACAGTCTGCCACACAAACATTCTTCAGTAACTCTGGAAGCCTTTTATCTTAAAGACTCTCTATTTAGACAGTCTGCATTAAATACATGAAGTATTTTAAGACAGCAGAAGAAAGAAAATCAGAGACCCTGTTAAAACTAAGACAAAAGTGCTTATGGGCCTATGGTAAAGGGAGAATTTTAATTTCAAGAAGAAATGTACCATTCCCACTCTGAAAATTTTCCCCAGAATGCTCAAATTTATAGTTCTATGATAATTTTTTTTCACAACCGTTCCTTGTTGAAGATGATCAGTAAATGAAGCAGAAAACTAAGAAAAGAGATTATTTTTTCTGTGATTAAGCCATTAGATAGAGACCAAGACAAGCTACAAAAGGTGGACCTCTGATGAGATGTGTCACTCTGGAAGTACTCAAGAGGCTGAAAACCATTAATTCTGTACTTCATTTTTGCCTGTTTAGTATTGAACATCTTCCTCTTCTTTTTTTTCCCAGAATGTCTGATTCATTCACCTCATTTGCAGGTTGAATAGAGTTAAATGTCAGGACTGTTTTCATTTTTTAATTAATTTTCCATTCTGCTTAACAAAGCAATTTAGATACTTAGAAATTTGAATTAATAAAGTTTTGTCTCAATGGGTTACCTACTAGGTACTCCACTACCTATCGTCTCTCATTCACCTGGTTGACTAATTACTTCATTTGTTTTACATATACACTGTTTAATGCTTTTTGTCATTTTTTGTTTATACAAATATAAACCTGATTATTGCCTTTACCATTTTCCAGACTCCCAAATATATTTAATTTAGAATATTTAACTAAGCTACTCTTATGTAGTTTTAGCCATTTAGGCTAATATTGACTGACTATATTTTGAACATAGACATTTTTTGTCTTTGAAGAAACTAGAGGACTCTTGCTATTAAAAAGTGCAGTTTCAGTGGTGGCTGGAAGATAGGAAAAAGCATAAATGAGCTGAATTTATCTATTGTATTTCATTTCTCTTTTTGGTTAGTATAATCCTTGCAGGATAAATAATGAAACTGATAAACTGAGTCATAATGGTGGTTAGTGGATACAGTCCACATGTGATTAAATAGTAACATTAAACTCTTAGGCTTATGTCATGACTCATAATTATTAGCAATCTAGTTTAAACAATTTGTTACTCAGAGCTAAAGGGTGAAGCCCAGACTTTTTCTGTTGCTTCATGCAGTGATGAATTTCTTCCTGAATGCAATAAAATTATAAATAGCCTAGAATATTTATTTTACAATGAATACATTAAGGCAGTCATGTCAGTCATTGATCATTTTCATATGTCAGAATGTGAAATCAAGTTCATTCTTATAAAGTTTGGTGCCTAATGAGAAAATTGATAAAGGTGATAAAAGGTGATAAAACTGCAGATGTCTTAAAGTTGTACTTACCTAGTAAAAAATGTTGTCTCTTAAAAGCTCATACTGAATCTATCAGAAACACAGATAAAACGTGCATCTTGCTTCTTAGCACTTTGAAACATTTACTTCAAACAAGAAGTTTAAGAAAAAGCAAGAATAAAATTAATTATAAAATTCTTACCTTTAATTTATACACGATCTCTTCCATGAAGGCATTTAGGTAATTCTATTACACTTTCTCAAGCTGGTTTGCTCAGAAATTATGCTGAAAAATAACACAAGAGTAAGGAAAGGATCTGACCAAGTGTTCTGCTATGGGGCAATCTGAAGACATTCTGAATTTATACAAAATTACAACCAAAAAATAAAAAAGGAACTTTTGCATAGAACACAGATAACAATATCACTTTATTTCATCTGACATTGTTGCTATTAATATTATTAAAACTAGAAATGCTAATCAGCTTCAAATTTGCATTAGAATACTAGCATTCATTCTACATTTAATGTTATTCCAAATTTTATCATTAGAGTTTGGCATCATTGGAACTTGCAACACACACAGAGTCTTATGAATCTTCTTTCAAGGTTTATTTGTCTGTGAATTCAAACGGTGCTTATGTAAACAAGATTATCATGTTTGGGAAGAATGGAACTGAAAAAAATACCTTGGTTTTGCCGCTTTCAAATATATCTAAGCAGTGAACTGAGTCGTGTAAATAGGACTTAGCTGGATAAGAAAAGGTATTGCATACTTCACAGTGCCAAGGTATAGATCTGGCTTTACATTCTGGCTTCTTCCCGCTGCTCTGAAGGTGCAGAGTGACTATAGACTTAATTGAGCAATTAAGGGAAAATAATGAGATGCTGTTTTGCCTGTTCAAGTCACAGCAGCCGAGCAGTACCAGGTAGTCTGGCTTAAGGCAGCAGCACTTCTCAAAATCTGATAGATATCTGACACCCACACAAAATAGCTTTATGTCCTTCATTGTGTACTAAAGATGTCTAGTCTCCATAATACTGAAAATGCAAACAGAGTTATGTTGCTCGGCAAGAAAAAGGAAAGCAGGATTTCTCTGTAAATTAAGGAAGGGCTGAATCTACTTCTCTGTCCCACAAACACAGGTACTCTATTTGTTGGGGGGGACAAAGGGAAGCGTGCACTAAAACGTCTCCTTTTTGTTGTTGAAAAGACATTTCAACATTTTATTTTAAAGTTCTTTGCAGAACCTAGTTTTATTTCAGCCTGGTATTGAATGCATTGGAAAATCTGGCTAACTCAAGGAAACACTCAGCAGTGCTAGTTCTATTATAAATCCTTATCGTAATAAAGATCAAATTGACAGCCTCTTCTATCTAGTTTCTCCGTTTGGAACTGCAAAGGGTTCTTGAGGCGCTTCACTCACGATTAACTTTGTTTCCTGTCATGCAATTACATTTTTAAAATTCTGTTCAGTAAAACATTTCTAACTCCATTACAATAAATTTAACCCAGTGTCACACCAACACATGATTCATATTAACAAACGCCGCTGCTGTTGCTGCCTGCCTGTTGATTAGCTTTCAGCTGCAAATGGGAAATTGGCTTGACTTTTTTTTTTTCCTCTCCTTCAGAGTTACACCCGTCCGGGCATTGTGAAAATAAAACTGCCATAAAGCTATGGGAAATAAAGATATTGCAGGTAATCTGCTAAGCCTTGTCTCATTCCTGTTATCAGACAGCATTATTTAGCCATCACTGATATGTGTGACACCTGTCACGAAGGCGCAGTGGCCTTTTCCCCTTTCCTCTGTGAAAATCGCCGTCACGAGCCGGCTCTGCTGACACCCGGGCTGTTATCTTGAAGACCCATTGACGTTTTAAAGAGCTCTTAAGGCTGCTCTTTCTTTCTTACAAGCTGTTCCTACCAGAAACATACTTCTAGCCGTGAGGAGAAGACTAAGAACGATGGGAAATACCCCAAATATACACAACGCGACACCTGACAAAATCTGCTGGTAGGAGTAAAAACCCAGAATAACGTGACAGTGCCTGAGCACCTGCTCTGTGTGGTGAAGTGACAAGGATCACGCTCACTCTTCTCCATCATTTTCCTCATCTGACACTTTTCTTTGGAGAAGCCAGATGCTCAATTAGAAAAAGATCTTTTATTAATTATCAAGAAAATGTGTGCCTACTGGTTTGAACTGATACTCATTCTTCCTTTATCTGGTTGAGCCCTTCACGCTGTCTGTTAACAGGCTGAAGTTAACTAGTTTCTAATTTTTCTTCATTTAAAATGAAATCAGTTTTTCACAGTCAATGTACCCCACACATAAAGATAGTTGGGGAAAAAAAAAAGAAAAAAAAAAAATCAGGCCATTTATGAACCCAAGCAGTTATCTTAGAAAAAACTTATGTGAGCAAAACACAACGGGAAGTAATTTAATACCGAGGGTTTGCAGAAGTGCAGGCAAAGGGTTTCTTGCTCTGTGGTTGCTGGGGGTTATTAGATTACCCCATGCACCTGAGAAAATATCCGCTATAGATTGCAGAATGTCCATCAGAGGCAAAGAAGGCCTTCGATTTCCATATCTTCCCTTATCGTCCACTATTACTTCTATATGTATTTTCTGACCATAGGAAATCTTTCGTGGGAAGGTCTTACACTGCAATGGAGCTATACAAAAGTTATCACCCCCCCGGCAGCAGATTGGCATTTCTTGTTCATATCTTTCCACATTTAGTGAGTTGCTTTCAGAAGATTATTCCTGAGATTTCTACATTTGTGATTTTCATTCAAAATGAAACTTTAAAATTTAGATTACTGTTTATAAACTTTGTATCATTTTCTGACTACATAGTTGCCATAAAGGAAGTAAATTTAAAAAAAACCCTAATACCTGATCTGAATCACACAACTTTACATCAGCAAACTTATTTTTTTCCATAATCTGACTGTTCAGATATTCTATTCCTTTATCATAATCAAAAGAAAGGTAGGTCTTTAATTTCTTTAATGAGATAAACCTTAGCAGGGAAAAGGAATAAAAAGAATAAAGCAACGGAACTGAATTAAAAATGAAAAAAAAGAAAAATCCTTTTTCTCTTAAACCAAACCCTACTGGAAGCACAATTTTCTTTCTACTTTTGTTAAACTAAGATATATCTGGCAAAATATGAATGTTTCATAAAAGAATTTAGGCCTTTGATAGTAAATGAAAAACTGAAAGGTGTTCAATTTTGAAGGAGGGAGTTAGAAATTATTTTCTCTTTTTACTTCTGCATAAGTATCCACCTACCAATGTTTGAAATGTTTTCAGCTATTCTTACTGTGTCAAAGCTCACACAACACAGATGGACAGTGGGCTCTGCTACTGCAATGAAAAAATGGCATAATTAGTAGCACCATCATTTTAAAAAAAAGTTATTATCTTGCTGTAGGACTTCAGACAATAACAACATATTCGTCATGGATGAGACCCAGATGAAGAACAGATCTCATATCTGCCTCCTAATGGCAATTCTATATGAGCAACTTTCATTTATAGATTGAGGAAAGCCAATGAGCCCAAAAATCACTTGTGACCAATAACTTCACATATCACTGATAATTTACCGTAGCATGAATTATCCTCTACAGTGGTCTGTTACAACAACATGGCAGTCCTTCACTTCTGCAAATGCCTTACATTTCTTCTTTCCTTATTGAAATCTATCTTTTCTGTCTTGGATGGAAATCCAAAGCATGGTACATCTGCCTGAACCAGGAAAGCCCAGTCCTTCCCAGTCTCCTCTCGAGTGTTGCAGTTCTGTGCCTCTCCACTCTTTACTGTCACATTCACTTAATTTTTTGTTTTTTTCCTCCTTCCCAGCTGTCATAAAAGAGGAGATTGAACGTGCTAAGGAACATTATGTGCAGCATGCGTCTTCCAGCCCCAAACAACGCAGCAGGGATTTAGGATGATTTGCAGAGTCACCCCCCGAGACCCCACAAGTTGAAAGTCTTTGTTTTGTTGAAGTGTACAAACACCGAGGCAGAGATCAGTAGGCAAAAATTGCACCATGTGTAATAGAAAGGGGGGGTAAAAGGGAAGAAAAAAACAATGCTGCTGAGATTCTTCATCATGACCAGCATCACTGTTCCCAGTCCTTGTCATGCATGTCACCCCATGCAAAACTTGGGGCAGGGGGAAACAAATCCTAAAGAAAACAGCCAGGTAAAATGTTTGAAAATGTCCAAAGAATTTTTCAAGTCTTAAGACAAGTAGAATACAGTAAATTGGTAAGAGTCCTAGGTAGACTGCATGTTGTGAAATATGCAGTTCTTTGCAAATACCATTTTAATAAAAATCATTAGCGAAACACAGCTATGGAACATAATACTGTAGGTTCCTGCTGCTAGGGATGAATAGGATGTCAACAGGAACTATACTTACTGGTCTAGGGTATAGCTTGGCTCTTAACGGTTTTAATTTCTTTATTCAAAATTACCAGGTTCTTTTGACACAACGAGTTGTATTTTCAGTGCATATAATTTCTTCTGAGTACCCAAGCATACATGTCAGTGTGGGAAGCAATCTCCTACAGGGACTGTGGGTGTTATTCTGTCTTCATTTACTCCCAGCCATTCCAACTGGAGTTTAAGAGGACTAAATAAAAGAATATATGTTATTTTTTCATTTAGAGGTTGTGCTGCGGGTTTTCTTTTTCCCCCCAATTATTATTATTGCTGTAGTTGTTAGTCATATTTATTGGTGAGCAGAGATAGAGTGCAGGAACACAAGAAGATCTATGTGTACTTCAGACTACGTAATTACCATTTGCAATAACACTTCTATTCACCACCTGCACTAACGATACTTACATGCTTAAGGACACAGGCACTGCTGCAAGTTAAGGTGCTCAGCTTCCAGGTGGCCATTCCTGCAAAGCGTCCATAGGCTGCTCTTGACAGATTCCGAGTTCCTGGGGCCAGAGATTGTTTTATGTTCCACTTCCTTGCTGGTTCTTGCCCAGTCTGACAGTACATCCCAACAAGGATGCTGAGGTACACTCAGTGTACAACGGAGGCTCTTCTTTCCACTGCAACGGGCGTTCTTTGCCTTTATCGTCTGATCAGATTTAAAACAAACTGGGACATGACTTTTTCTAGCTCTAACTTTGAGACTTGAGAGCTGGTCAGAGAGACGGGACAATCTCCAGCCCTAAGGGGGATCCTCTACATCAGTATAGACTAACTGTGGTCCCTGCATAATTTGCAGTCCTAGACATCCTGAAGTCAGTTTTCTGCTTAGATTGTATAAACACACCCGAAAGAAAATAGTTTTTATCTCAGCTGAAGTTTGCTTCTGTTCCCGAGTGGGGCTGAGGAGAGGGAGGGTCCCCAGAGCAGGCTGGGATCTGCTCCCCGACGTCCTCTTTCTCCAAAGCCAGTGTGCAGTTTGTCCCGCGGGGATACAGAGCGGTCACACCATTTAGGTTGTTTCAGTGCTGCTCACGAGACAAAATTTCCCGTTTGCTCTCCTCATACTACCCTGACACAATAAGAGGTAGGTAGATACCATGAAAAAAGAAAGTGCTTGTAATCTGCTCTTATGGAGGCCAATAGCTAAACTCCATTAACCTATAGACAGCCAAAATTTCATGCTACGTATACATGTATGTCCTTTTGTTACAATCAGTTTTACAGGATGCTGGTCCTGCTGGAATCTCTTTTGGGGGTGATGATCCTGACCCCTCAATGGTTGGACGAGCTGGTGGAAGCGAGGACCAGACCCTCTTCACCTTCCTCTGTCAGATGCCTTTTCTCTCTAAGCCCTTCAGTATGCCTAAAAACTCATGGCACCCAACCAAAAATCTCTTCTTCATTCCTGTGCTGTCACTTCAGAGCCGTTCCTCTGCAGGCAGCTAAGATATTACAGCTTTATTTTGGTAGCCCAGAGATGGGAATTTGTCCTACACGTTTTGTGAATTTATGTCCCTTGGTCATGCAAATTAAATAGCGTGTTGTTTCTAGGGCCCCTTGTGTTGATTCCCCTCAGGAGTCAAGATGTGATATGTCAACTGGTTCTGCCTATTACCTGTGCATTACTTATCTCTTAATGACCTTTCAGAAGTGTAGAACATATAAAGTTTCTTTATCCAATTATTACTTGCAATATTTGAGTGGTTTCTGTGTGAACACTATTAAGCTCCTTTGAGCATCTAGCCTTTCGTTTTAAGTGAATTTAATCAACACTACTTCTACTAAAATAGATTTTTTGATTAAAGGCAAGATTACTGAAAGCAATTATTTATTTTTTTTTATCTTTGCCAATTATTTACTCTGCAACCCTAAAATATATTTTTAATGATGACGAATCATAAAAGATCATAGATAGAGTGTTTGAAGGAAGAGAGACAGTTCATATCTACACATTAAAGTGTATGTTACTGTCTATGATGTTAAGAATTTGATCAAGTATAAAGATCAGATGTAAATGTGAAACTTCTGAATAAAAAAAATGAAGTGGGTAAGAGTAATACACACGATATCAATGAAGTTGTTAACTCTACATGAAATTCCATCTTTTTTCTTTTTCAGTGGGCTGATGTATGACATGACTTGTACCTAAATCAGTAACACCTAATCAACTTACTGTTCTCTCACAACCCAACTCGGATTGTTTGTGATGGACATAAATTTCAGAGGAAAGAGATTATACACACAGATATTTGAATTTAAATAGTCAAATGGAGGAGGTCTGGTTTTGAAAGATGCAAACCAGAGCACAGATTTCCACAAAACTTCACACAAGAACTTAGTGACAAATCTGAAAACACTATAAGCATTTCTTCATTACCACCATGTAAATTTGAGGAGACATAGTATTTATTTTTTTGTGATATGAAAAATGCTGCAAATCTTTACCAGACCAGTGATCAGTCAGGTCAGAAGAGAAAACAGAGCTAAAAATAAATTCACACAAAGACACGAACATTTGGCCATCTTCAAAAAAGTATTAAAATGCTTCAGTGATTCAAAATCAGCTTTCCATAGACAGTTTCCTCCGTTATATAATTCATCACTGAACTCTTGAAAACTTTTCACTTGACAAACCATGAATAGTCTACCTTCTGAACAATGCTTTTGAACTGCGGATATGGCAAATAATCCCAGTGCGTTTTCTGTGGGGAAGAGGGAAGCACAGGCTCTGTTCTGCCCCCACTGAACTAGCAGGAGTTTTGCCCTGGACTTCAATGGAAGGAAGATGAGATTTCGTGTCTTTATAGAAGGAAGAGTATCAAAGTGGACACCACACAATACACAGATGTACTAGAAAGTAATTATGTATTGTAAAGAGCAAAATATAGGCCACTGTTCTTCTGGTGTAATTTCCCATTCCGTTTCATATCTCAGCATCTCCCACTCTCTGTTCCTGCATAATGAGTTGATGAAGCTTAAGTTGCCTCCATCAGTTTGTGATCTGCCATTCCTCCTAAGATGTATTATGTATACAAAT
Organism: Haliaeetus leucocephalus; assembly: GCF_000737465.1. Taxonomy (NCBI): domain Eukaryota; kingdom Metazoa; phylum Chordata; class Aves; order Accipitriformes; family Accipitridae; genus Haliaeetus; species Haliaeetus leucocephalus. The sequence continues at coordinate 325,493 of NW_010972798.1, forward strand.
TATTATACTTAAGAAAACTTTTGTTCTGAAAAATCTCATCAAAAGAAAGTACTTTTCAAATGAAATAATTAGTGATGCTATTTGATGTACGAGAAAACACAACTCTGCTTTGGTGTAACCATTGCCATTTCTTTAATGCCTAAGGCCTTTTATACACATGGGTTTGGAAAAATTTGGCTTTTAAAACTTGTGAAGTTATTGAACTTCATTTTTGAAAGCCACTCATCAAGTTAACAGGTTTTTTCCAAGCAAAATAATTGATGAATCTACCTCTTTCTTAAGATAACTATCAGAAACTTTGCAGACTGAATGGGGCTGAAAGCAGTCATGTAAAAGTAGAAGAATTGCTGTTGGAGTTTCATGGACAAACCACTTACAACCTGGGTGAGACCTGAGCAGGCAAGATTTTTGGATGGGGGTCTCTCAGTTTTTCCTCAATAGAGCAAATGCCCCAAAGATCTAGTGCATCCCTAAGAGATTAGAATTTTTCTCTTCATCATGGGTCTGAATTTGAATCACATCTCTTAATCCAACCCCATCCCAGGTGATTATGTACACCAGTGGACTGCATACTGGGGAAAGAAGTGTTGTGCTCCTGTTTAACTGGCCTGATGAGCCAAATATCAGGCCAGACTAGGGCTAATGCTGTCCCTATTTTACCTTATTTTTGTCACAGGCAGGATGGTTTGCAGTTCTTAAACTTCTCCAGGAACCTGAAAAGGTTTGGGATAGTTAGACAACCAACATGTAAGTAGTTAGTCAAATCAACTACTGATTTCTCTAAATCACCTTGAAGTGTTCTGTAATTCAGTGAAAAAGTGACTTGTGGAGATACAAAAGTGGAATAGTATTTCCAACTGGTTTTCAAGTATGAAAAAATCAATATATTTAATGTGTTTAAGCAAGGGTATACCAAACAGTTTAATAATGAAGTAAGTTTATTGACTTAATGTATTCATCAGTTTCCAACTTCTCATGAAGTTCTCAGCACTCCAAGAACTGCTTCTTCACTTAAGCTGATAAAACTGTCACCTTTTGGGTGTTTTATTTGGCTTCATTTTCAGAGGGGAAGTCAAACATTCAATCCCCAGCGCCCTTGGAGCAAAGAACTTACACGCCCTGTTGCTTTGTGATGACTATGTTGTCAAAATAAATGACTACAGTGTTGTGAATGTATTTCAAACATGGAATAAATTCATTGTGTACAGCTAGTGTCACAGCAATGTGAAATCTTCATGGGAAATATATGGAAGAAGCGTGAGCGCACGTGTAGCTGTTTCCTGGTTAGGCAGGACATCATTTTAAGAAGTCAGTTCAATTTCATTCCCGTACCATTTCTTTAAAGTGCAGTTAAATTTGTTCTTGTGTGCAGTATGCCTACAGCCAAGAGAAGAATAATGAATCTGAACATACCTTGTATGTTCTGCTTATGGCTCAGCAGATGTATTCAGGATGAATTCGCTGGACGGCACCGAGCTGGCACACGGCGGTAGAGGTTTGCTCACTGTGTTTGCGCAGGCAGGAAAACGATGGAAAACCTACAATCAAACGTTTGTTAGCATTTTCAATATGTTTTCAGAATTAATCAAAACTTTAGACAAATAACATCACCGGTAGTAGCTAAGCGTACTAACTGCTGCATTTCTATATGCCATGAAGACAATATGCCTCCTTGCTAGAAATGTAAACCTATGTTTCTGTATTCAGTGTTATCCACAAGCCATTTCAAACAGTAGCTATATGCTTACTTAGTGAGCTTGCACTTTTACTTAGATTTTGCTTGACTTTCTGGTGATTTTTAAAGCAGCTGAGTTTACTTTCTCTTAAGTGACTTTTTGCTTGCCTGTTTGACAGTTCAGAATGGGTTCAGTTATCCTTTCTATACATCCACGGGTAACTTCTGCCTTTCTTCCGTGATGCTTAGATTTTCTGGAATGTAAAACTGGGGCTTGTTGTTACTGTTGAACTTCTGAATGCTGCTTCTGGCTCAGATTAGTCACAATAATAGATTTCAATTCCAAGCTGGGGACTGAGTTGTCAGGCAAGCAAACTGAAACAAAGCATATAACTGTTATTCCTTCCAATTCTGCAGTGGATACGGAAGGTTTTGAACCTCTCCCCCCCCTCCCCCCTATTAGTTGTTGTTGAAATAAATTGGCCCTGCTCATTATTAACATTTACCATCAGCTCTAGGCTATTGCAAAATTTGTTTTGGTTTTTTTTCATGAATCAATACTAAACCCATGACCTTTCATTATCAAACTTCCGTTTGCTTGAAAGACTTCTCATATCTTTAGTTCTTTCCAGTTAAATTACTCTACGACGGATCTGTCTTCTAGTTCAAACTGAATAACTACTGACCTCCGGTTTGTGCAAAATTGTACTAATATCACAGTTAAACAAACAAACCCACAATCTTCTAAGAGGAAGCACATAATTAACATTACACTCAAGTTAGTTTTTCTCTTGACTGACATGGTCCTTTAAGCAATGACTTCTTGAGGTCAATGAACATTTATAATACTGTTTTATATTTATCTTCTTTTCTGGACCATAATATTTCCATTCACTCTCCAGGATACATTTTCAAAATTGAACATAAACATTATGCAAATAGGATTTCTTCAAATTCACTTTTCAGAGTGGATGCACTGACACTGGTCATAGGAAGCTTAAGGAGTTAAGAGTGAAGTATAAAACATAGGAAGCTGTGCAGTATGAACTACTATCAAACAAGACAGAATGGACATGTCTCCATCCTTAAACATTTTATTCTATGTTCCAGGTAAAATCCATTTTAGCTTCTAATAGGAACATTAAAAAAAAAAAGAAAGAACAAAAAAAATCAGTTTGCAAAATATGATATGCTGTGACTCTCTAGAATTTTTTTTTTTATGATAAGAAATTATATTTGTATTATTCAACATCCTCAGGATGCTTATACAGTTCAAGGAATAGTTTTGCCATAAGAACTGACTGATCTTTACTGTCCTCTTCAGGCTTCTTTTTAAATATTCTGTATATTTTAATTCAATCTTTCCTGTGTCTAATCAAAACCCATCTGAAACCAATGAATACCTTTCTATTATAATTGTTGGCTAAAACTACTAATAAAATCTTTGGGGGTTTGTTATGTTCAGTAGGAAACAAATCAATAAATCTCTTTGAGGCCACTTCACTGCTTCACTCATACAATTTCTCACCAGGCTTCAGGAGATTAGTGCAGTACAAAGTGTTGCCTGCTCAGCCGATAGCATACACTCGTTCCCTCAGCTTTTATCAGTTGTCAGAGATCAGCCAAGAGTGGTAGATCTGGGACAACAGGCATCCGAGGAAGATCTGGTAAACAGGTCTTCGCTTCAAGAGTACTGAGCTTCTACATCACATGCACAGCCTTGCAACTATAAAAAATGGTATTTGCTATCAGAGAGACTACGCACCTCTGAAACTTGTTTACATTTGTTACAAAGAAGAATATTTCATACAGTTTTTCTGGCACGTGCACTTACCCAAACATATGCCAGGCAAAAACCAAGTGCAATTATAAACAAATTGTGGTTTCTGCAACGTAGAAAGCAGATGTAACATACAGAAGGGACAAATCAAACTTTCAAAAGTGAAGCAGCAGATCTATCACTGAGCTCATCAGAAAATCTTTTCCTAGTTAAAAACTCAGCCCAGATTTTCATCACGTCAGTTCGCTTTCACATTAAGATAATGCTACCGAAGATGGTAGCGTGATATCAGTATAAAGTTCAAACAGTAAAGTAGAATATGAGCTCTCATATTTCTCAGAAAGGTGGAAAAATTCTGTCTGCCACACAGCAGGACACAAACTTGTCAATACTACAACCCTCTAAGCAAGAGGCTTCAACCAGTTGGAACTACAATGACACGCATGACTGGCTGCTAGAAGAGACAGCTCTCCTTGGGTACGTAAGCAAGAATAAAGTAGGCAGTGGAGATGTTATCCAACCCTAACCTCCGCTCACGGGGCCACATCACTGCTGGCAGAAGCAACAACAACTTTGCTAAAGTCATTTCTAAGACTTAAATAATTTTTTAAAAAGTATTACCCATACAGTGTAAATTTAGAGTTAAACCCAACTATTATATAGAATACACATGCAGGGTGTGAGAATGAAGCTATTTAAAGAATGAAGCTGATTCAAGAAAACCAAAAGAAGAAACTGAAGAAAAAACAACCATAATTTACAAACTTTTGTAGAAAGGATCTGAAACTTAACAGTTTGATAGGGAGGACAAGAGACCTCCCTTTGTAAAAGGGATGGTAAAAGACTTTACCGTCTACTTGTTCCTGCGTGTGTGTTTAGCAGCCGTAGATACCTGAACTTGAAATAGACACAGACTTTATTTTCTCTTTAATAAACTAAATAACCCACCCTCACACACAGAGGGAGCAGTAGGTGACTGACATCTCCCAGATGAGCTTCCTCAAACGCAGACCAGTTCAGCCCACCCCAGTCTCCAACTTCTGTCCCTGGAAGAGTTCCTGCAGCATGTGGGAAGAACAAGAAGATCAGAACTTCACAAGGCTGCGACTTGCTTTAGGGATGTCTTCAGATCCTGCAAATACACCTCAGATCTTCTTTTGACTTTTAAGAAGCTATCTGAACAATCTTTTCTCTAAAGCCATCAGTTATTAAAAGGTCAAGAAAATGTAGCAGTCCTAGAGGGAGAGATCAATTAGGAATGCGTGCTGGTTAGGTGATTAAGTTTTAAAAGCTGTTCATGCTAAAATAATATCTTTGAGATAATGTATGCTATAGCACCCACCAAACTGTTTTAATTCTGTAGTGGCTCTATGAACTTTTCAAAAGGTTCTTGAAGAAAAAAAGAGTTAAACCCTTTGAATTGAAATAAATTAAAAACCTAATGAAGAAATTAAAATGTAAGGAACCCAGTTTCTTTTACCAGGCTCTCATCAATATTTTCCATGTAGACATTATGCTAATACCAGGATCTTGCTCTTTGGAATGCCCCAGCTTTAATTTCTTCTCACATGCCCTCAGGAGTTCCTACTATCAACTAAGGCCTCAGTTTATCAAGATGGTTAAGCATGTGCCTAATTTAATTGATCTGGGAACTTAATAGATATTCCAATTTTTGAAGGAACTGGGAATTTATGGTGTTAGCCAAAAAAAAATAAAATATCCCAAACAAAGAAATTAAAAACCCCACCCCAAACCCAAACACAGTCTGGGTCTCCATTTCCCTCCTTGGGTAAAGCTGTATTCATGGGCTGGATTTCAACCTTGTTGAGAAAAGAATTCCCAGTAGTAGCAACAGGCTTTGTGTCTAGACCCTAATCCTTCTCCTTAATTATAAACACTGTGTAGGAAAAATACAAGGAGAGTATAAAAACAGGACAGCAAAGAATGTGATACTCTTACCAATACAAGCCTATTTTTTTCTCCAGTTGCTGCATCACTCCACAATATTTTCTTTTTTTCTTTCTAAAATCTTTTTGTGCTTTCCCAGCTGAGAATATAGATGGAGGAAATCAATGCAAAGGTAGAGTTTCTGCTGATATTTAAGGGGGTAAACAATCTATTTTAAACTCTTCTTAACAGGCAGCTCCTCTGAGATGTACTTGGCAGATGCTTCTCAATCCAGATAAAATATATCCCATTATCTTCTTTTCATGTGGTAGTCACTTGGCTCCTCAAAGATTCATATCACTTCTCATTTGGAAATTTCTTATTCTATGGGGAAATGGCTTTTCTCAAAGAAGCAACTACAGAAGAGGAACGCTAACAAAAGGCTTAGAGAATTGACTCAAAGGGAATTAATACCTTCAAGACCTGAGTGAAGAGAGCGTGTCAGCTTCTCTGAATCAAAACCTGAAGATCTTATGTGAAGATTTATTTAAGTTCCACATTATGTTTTATGTTTCTACTTCTTTCTTTGATAGGACAAAAATGTTGCTATCATGTCAAGGAGACTAGGACACCTGAGTCAACCTGGTGAATAAGAAATGTTTTCAGTGAGAGGGCTGAATTGAAAAAATTTTAAAGAGGAAGAAAACGTGTTGCAAACTGAGCAGCTGGGATCAACCAGAAATATTAGTTGAAAGTGTAGGTGAAGCTGGTTTCTAGTGGCACATCTACTAACACAACAGCAAGCAGATTGCCAAAGGAGTTGTTCTGTCTGCTAGTGTTCTTTCTTGCTGGGTATTTTCTACTCATCTTCACTCTACTTTAAGAAGTCCTAACGTATCAGTGATAAAAAATTATGACTGAAGTACTAGTAGCTAAAATGGCAGATTATTGACTTTTCTCAAGACTGAGATTTATCTAATTCACATGATCTGCTTCTAAGTTTCTAAATCAACTCTGACTCCAGAAAATACGTGAGCAATTCACTAGTTGCATGGCTTTCAGAGGAAGCTTATGTCCAAGTTTAAGCATGTGTTTATGTGACTTTTTGAGAACTGGGATGTTTTCCAGAACCATTTGCTACAGTACTTAAAATTAGGCATCTGCATCAAGTTACCTACTGGTTATAAAGCTTGCAAATGTGCAAATGCCATCCTAGTTGATGCAAAATGGATTATAGATGCCTATCTTAGATATCTAATACTGAAAGCTTGCCCTTGGGGAACTCAGACAAGCATAAAGTCATACTAATAGCTTTCTATCATCTTTTAGAGATGAAAACTTCAAGAGCATTCCCAGGCAAAAAGGACCTGAAGCATTCGAGAAATGCTTTAAAACCAAGATTAGGAATGACAGATTATTCTCGCGATCATCTGTCAGCTCTCTAGGGGATAGTCTGTCTTTTGTTTTTCATATCCATAGAAGTTAAAGAATTGTAAATGGAAGATTGAGAATGAGCTTTCCATCCTTGGGCTGTGTAAATCAGAAGTAACTCCGGTTTACTGAGCTCTTCTAAAAACAATAACAGGGATTTTTCAATTTAACTGTAGAATTAAAATTAGGGTGTTTCTCATTATAACTCATATCTAATAGGACCATATGCATCCAAAGCCTCAGCTGGTCTTGGGATGCTACATGTATCAGAAGTTTAACTCAAACTAGAACTCTTCGTACATTATTGATTCCCAAAATATTAAACTACATCTACCACAATTAATTCAGTCTTTTAACCTCTGTGTCAAAACAGGTGCATGTCTCTTGTAGAAGTTCATCAAGCTGTGCAAATTCTGAAGATTTTCATATTTAATATTAGACCATTCGTTTCCGAAAATGGAACACCTGTTATTTTGTGTGCTCAAAACTTCAGAAACAATTACCTTTCAGGAGTGGACACTGCTTTTGATTGAGGCTGTCGGAATTTTCTGTATAGCCCTCTTGCTGTAATAGATGACATGTTCATACCCTTATTTCCATAAAAATAGATTTTACAGAGTAACTGTTCTGGGATTTATTAGATTTTCCTGCAAAGCATTATAATTATCTCATACATCAACCATATCTAGTGCTTATTATAAATGCCAGTTGCAATCATTTCCTGATTTTGTTGATGTTCTAAGAACACTGGAGTTATACTTCAGTTTACCCAGAAAAAAACTAGCTCCTATGATTACACACTGTGTGTTTACTTCATTGTATTTAAATTAATGATAAACTTCCAACTTTTCATCATTTCAAGTTTCACTGTCACAAAAAGCATTACATATATTAAATGTATTAACACAAAAGTAAGCTCAGGGGGGGTTTACCACTCACTGTTGTTATTTCAGAACTGTTTGTGTAGTACAATGTTGAGTTTGGAAAAAATATAAACCAGAAGTATCTGAATTTTCTCACTAATATTTAGACTTAGAAGAAAATGTGTACACTAATTATTCTAAGAGTTTGGACTAAATGTCTTCCTTGAGTCCCTTCCAAGCTGAATTATCCTATGACCCTGTTTAATGTTCAGTCTTTACAGGATTATACAAAAATTCAGCTCTAGGAGCCTACTGCAGTAAATATCCCTGCGGTTAAAAAAAAAAAGTAGATGCAGTTGTAAGCCCAGTAGTTTGACAAACAGCTGAATATTTAAAACTCATAAACAGGAAGAAACAGCTAGTGTCTGTATAAAAATTTAAGTATTGCTTCCTAGAGCAGTTCTATAAAATATCCTGACATTTCAAAATATTTTTCTGTTTGGAAGACAGCTAAAAGTCCAACAGGTTTGGAATACTGGGCTTTGAAATGGAGCAACCACAAATTCTTTATGTTCTCAGATGTCACATTAAATCTCCTGTGAAGACTGTCTTTTACCTTGTACCACATTAATGATTTATATAAAGACTTTCTATATGCATGCTCTAAACTGTTTACATATTCATTGCTTTACCCACGCTTTTGTTATGTGGCTATAGCGGGTGGTTATATTAGTGGCTTGAGATGAATATATGCCCTTACTCTGTGACATTATGTGAATATGTTTTTGTTCCACATACGCAGTTTCTTTCTAAGTATGGAACACAAAAAATAATTAAATTCTGAGGGAGGCGCTGGGTTGCAGTTTGGGAGGACTCACACGTGTCAGTAGCAGTCAGCTTTCCATCTGGAATATTGTCTTCCCTTTTACTCACTGCACTTTCTACTCAAGACACATGTAACGCCAGTACATTTTGATATCAAGTGAGACACTTAGCTCCTTCCAAAGTATTTGTGTCAGTGGATGTTTCCCTTTCAGCAACTGGATTGGTTTTCTTAGTTTTGGAGCATTCTTCACATACATCACAAATATTCACAAAGCCTCTAACAAATGGAGTCCTTTTTTTGGCTTATGTAGCACATTTTTGCTTTTTGGGTGAGGGTTTTGAATCCAGAATGATTTCATTACATTTTGGAGGGTTTTTCTTCTCGGTAATATGGAAATTATACTTTGACTGCTTTGATATGTGATGCTGCCTTGTACATTTAGCTCCATTCCACATGCTCGCGAGGGTCTCCTTGCTTGTTGTCTGGCTAGCCTGACAGAACGATGGGTTTTCCTGCAGAGCCTTACCTCGTATGCTTTGATCTTAGTTTTGTTCCCGCCTTGGTAGATTCTTTCTATGAAATGAAAGCTTTTTAACAGTGCTCTCTTGGACCACGATCACCTCCTAGTCAAATAGTTTCTCGTAACTGGAGCTACTGGTCAGACTTTGCAGGTGTGAACACCACTTTGAGACTGAAATTTTAGGCTTGTCATTTATCTGTTCCACTAAAGATAATATTATTTACAGAAAAGCTACTAGCTCTCAAAATGATCTGAGTGAACATTAGGCCCATATATTTAGAGAGTTTTTTTATTATGCATTTTCATTTTTGTCGGGACAGAGCAATTGCAAATATTCTCTGTGCCTGAAGGTCCTAGAAAAAACAAAGACCAATACATTCAAGTATCTGGACCAAAACATAAAGATGTAAAACAGCATCTTGCGTAGATCACCCTTAAGAACACTGCTCTGAGTATTTGGCCTCTTCCTGAGATCTTTGCTCAGAAAGTCCATGCTACCTCAATTGCAGAGAGCTATTGAGCAGGTAGCTAGGGACGTAAGGAAAAAAACTCTTCACTGTGACAGTGACTGAGCATTGGAATATGTTGCCAAAGCTCAAGCCTTGAGCTCCCTGATCTAGCACTGAGGTTTGCCCTACTAGAAGCAGTAGGTTGAACTACAAGACCTCCAGAGGTCCCTTCCAGCTTTTTTTTTTTCCCCCTTTTTTTTCCTAGATTATATGTTGTTCTGTTTGAAATACCTCTGACTTCTAGTTTAATAGATACTTCAAAGAGATCTCAAATTTAGTCAAATAAATCATTCTTGCTATTGATCTCACTGGATCTGGGTGACACCAGGTCTTTGGGTGACTGGGGGTGTTCATCAGTTACACTTTCTTATGTTCCCTCCCCAAGACGCTCACAACTTGGATATTCTTGTTAGTCTTACTTCAAGAGATAAATATGTTTTTCCAGAAATGTTCAGGAGGAAACAGTGACAGCAGTCTCAGATAGAAAGAAACGCTGTCAAATGCTGAGATTCACAAAATTAGCACTTCCATAAGCATAGAGCAGAAGCAAAGAAAGGTGGAGGGGAGAATAGGCCATAACCTGGTTTGTGCTTCAACAAAGCAATTTATAAATACTACTTTTCTATGAGGAAAGAATGGAGAGCTTTAGAAAGTCTCAGAGGTAATTAGCCAGACACTTTTTGGCACTTGATTGATTGCTTTTTGAAAAACATTAAAGCCCCCAGAGCTGCAACAAAGTTAAAAGCTTAGGTCTAGACATGAGGTCATCATTCTTCATTATCACCTTATGTGAAGAAATAAAAAAGCGATGCACTTGTGATTGAAACCAAAGCACTTATTGATATAGTTCTCCACTGTAAACCTCCCTTTTTCCTCTATCTGCTATGTAACAAATTATGCTATTTACCAGATGGCTATTACAGGTGTTTTATAACAGGTTCCTTACTCCAGTCTGAAGCCAAGCAAATTGAGCAAATACAGAATGTGAGATTAATACACACTTGGTTGCAGAAACAGAGCTGATCTATTGTTATAAATTGTATGCTTCCTTGGTGTCCAAATAGTCATGGATTACGAGAGAGCTAGATGCGAGCCTGACATATAATTATTTATGTTACCCAGTACTGTGATCTCACTGTATCTCACAAAAAGAACAATTTCTGCAATGAAACCTTCCAAGGCTACCAAATCCTTGGAGAAAAAGTATTAGCAATGATTCATTAGATAACCTCCAAGTTAGTGCTGCACCTATGGCCCTGACGGATGCTAGTTGCTTCTGCCATGTGAAAAGCTCCTATGGGGTTTCAGATAGATGAAAAATATCACCTCTCAGTCATTTTTAATTAATATATTTTACTAGTCTCTCAGGACTGAAAAAATGAGTGCAAATACTCCTCTACTAATGACCAGTTGGTGAATAACACAAAACTATATCCTATTTGAATTTGAGACACAAATTTACCTTGACTTTAATTTTCATAGCTATCTGTGCGAGCTGCTGGATCCCCCCTTCATTCGAGGCTTTTTTTCCCCTTTTTCTTCTAGTCTTTTCCAGCACACTTCAGCAGGTAACTGTTCAAAGCTGTACTAATTGAAATAATCAGGTGCAGTATTCATAGTTATATTAATTTGTTCCTATATGAAGACCATGAGATAGTGATTTATTGTATGTAATGTAACAGGTTCAGAAAAGTCTTTGTATGCAGGGAGCTTCAAAAGACAAAAATAAACAAACAAAAAAACAAAACAAAAACCCCACCCCAAACTGTAACTGTTCATTATCCTAGTAAAAATTAACCAGTGCTTTGCTAACTGTTCTGTAAAGAAATATGTGTTTCTGTAGTGCTTACAGAACAAATGAGTGACAACAGATGAGTTTTCTTTGTTACCAGTGGCAGAAGTCTTTGTATTTGCTAACTCATTGCTGGTAATAAACTCACTCCTTTTTATAAAAAAAAATAAAAAAAATTTAAAAATGTACCCTCTGTGTTGAGGATATTGCTAAAAGTATCAAAAACTTAAATCCTTCCAGTGGAAAACTTTCTCATAACAGAGTACTCCAATTATAGCATATCTTGCAGATAACATTCCTTTCTTGACTAAACCTGTTTGTTCATCTTGGGTGGAGATGTCTGCCCTTTGCTTTGAAAATTGTAGAAAACACATGTGTTAGATCATGACATTTTAGGTAATTACAGATTATTTGAAACCTGCCATTTCCATGAAGGTTTCAAAGAGATCATTTCTTTCCCAGTTGCATCTCAAGATAGAGTACAGAAGATGAAGCACTCTTTATGAGGAGTTTTAATCCATCTCTAGGTTATTCATTTCAAGTTTCACAGCAACTTATCAATGCTACTCTCCTGTTGGTTTTTGTTCGCTGTGGGGTCACAGAGATAGCAAGGGAAGCAATTTTTTTCTCATAAAGATGATATAATTTTCTGTTCACAAAATGTTTCCCAATGAGCTGTAAAGTTCTCAGACTTATTATTCCATTTTTTTTTAATCATTTTAGCTGGGATAGTCTTTACCCTTGGTGAGTAGTTCACAAATAAAGGTGGAAAGACTTTCTACCTTCAGATGCAAAAGTCACCAGACTTACGTCTAGTCAAATCACGCATTCGGCTTTGGTTTCCTTCTTTACTTGAGTATATAATGCTGACTGGCAGAAAGCACATTTTGAAGTTTATATTTAGGGATATTGCAATGCAACCTACATTTCTGAGTATCTTGCATAACCCAGAAAGATCAGCTCTGTGAATTAATAAGAGGTTCGTGAAGATATGAGGTTATTGCTATGCTAATCATAACAGCTGTTTGTTGTACTGCATATAAGTGAGGTACTTGAGGAGTCAGTCTCTCCTCTGTAATGCGCAGAGATCCCAATGGCAGTATTTAGGGACTGAGATTCGATAAACATTCATCAGAAATATGTTGGGAAAGCTGACCCTGCCTTGGACCAAGAGAACAAACTCACTGACTTCTCATAGTTTCTTCAAGCCCTGTATTTTATCATCAAAATTAGTAACAGGATTAAAATCTAGCTTTTGGTTAGATTTAGCTAAAGGTTATTCTTTTCTAGTTTTTTTTTATTTATGTACAAAGTTTAATTTAAAAAAAAAAAACCAAACCAAACTGTTTATAATGGTATCTGGCTTTGAAAATGATACGTGAAAACCTACAAGAAAAAACCGTTGAACTACATCCACTATTTAAAGTGTAAATGAAAGATATAGCCTGAACATGATGGCTGTTCTTCCAAAAAAGAGAAGCATTCCTGCAAGGACTTATGAAACTGTTTCTGCCCACTCCTATAAATATGGCTTTGGAAAACTGCAATATCTCAAAACGTCAGACTTCATCACTTGGCATGATATGACATTGTACAATTTGCTTCACGATATTGACATTAAAACAATAGCACTATGAAATATTTGAAGAAGAGTGCTACTTTCCTATTGTTTTCTCTCAGATTATCTCAATGCCAAACCTGCAGTTTTCCTGTGGCTTTCTTATTTAGTCACAAAAGTTATGTATATGCCAATGAGAGTCAGAGATAAGCTAATGATAAAATGTCCTGATATATCTTCCACTAACACAAAATTCATCTTTCACACTTTTAAAGCATCCCAGCTTCTAATTCAAATCCTGTTGTTGAACAAAATCTCACAACATAGCACTAGGTCTCTACAATATGGTACAGAGATACTATTTCAGTTATTTTTTCCCTGCTCTGAGAAATATATAGTGGTGGATTTGTACATGATTAGACTATTAAAAAAAAATCTACTGCAGCATTTTAACCTTATAGAGAATTCATTAGTTCTCAGGGGTGTCATCAGCAGTTGTTTCTTCAGTGGATCCACCCCCCCCCCCCCAAAAAAAAAAAACCCCAAAAAAAAAAAACAACCCCAAAAACAAAAAAACAACACAAACCCCCAAACCCACACACATCTAGACATGATAAATCTTACTATAGGTTGTTATTAAACACGTACCTGTTACAAGTTTTCCTTTTACAAAAGATTCTTTGAATACTCACGAGTTGAAAAGCAAGACTGCAGATGGGTATTTTCTACACTTTTGTCTAAATAAGCATGGTATAATTCATCTGAAAGGCAGCTATGCAGCATGCTTGATGGAGAGAGGAAGTAGTCTGCTTTTATTACAAGGAAAAAACACTAAGAACTAAAGGAGAGAAAAATCTATAACTGTACTTTCTGTGAAAAATTCGAATGACCGTTCCACTTTTAAATGTACTCACTACACCTATCAAAAGAAAATTAAGAATAAAAGTTACCCGAATATCTTGGGACTAGTAGTATTTAATTTCACAGTGAAGCCAGACTGATACTAATTCACATAAATCACAGCACAGCTTAGCAGAGAAGCTATTTCCAGGGATTGCCAAGATATGTCTCTTTCAAACTTTTGAAAACAGTATTTCACTCCTCACATAAAAGTGACTGGAGAACCTGACCGAAAGTCCAGCAGTTCTTTTGGTTGACTAAACGCCATTAATACATTGTGCCATTTACTTTGGTGAAGGCGAGACGTTATGTGCTTTAGACAGGAGGCTGATGGGTCTACGGTTCTTCATATTTCACTTTATCACCTATTTTGTGCAAGTGGTACTCAAAGTGCAGAAGATTTGTTTCTCGATAATATATACACTATGAACAATTTCACCTGTTCCCTGGATTTTCTTTTCAACAGCCATCATAATATATTGTGCTTGCAGTTTCCATAATATCACCCTTTTATTTTTTTGGCTACCTTTCTTTCAAATGGCTAGCAATATATTTAGCTCATCTCATAGTATAAATAACACTTCTACCTTGCTTGACAAGCCTGCTTGTCAAATCATAGATGAAAAACAACTACATGGGATTTAGGCTGATTATATATAGTAAAAATCCAAGTTACAGAGATGTGAGAACAATACTTAATGTTGTATCTTGTGCTCTGTTAAAGCCTTCTCCCAGCAAAACTTTAAAAAGCCCATCTAAAGCCTGGCCCAATGGATGCTCTGCCCAGGTAGCTTTTGTCTCTAAATTTTAACACAAATGGGACAAGACATGTCCAATGCCTCACACATATTTTAGTGCCTGCCTGGGGCCTGGATATGATTTATTACAGGGAAAGGCTTGTAAAAAGAATAAGATTCTCTTTCGTGCTAAAGGTCTATTCAGAGGAATAAGTATATTTTAAATAGATTTGTATTTACTAATAGGCAACTCAGATCTGAGAAAAATAGAGAAGAAACATCAGCTAGTCAAATTGTTTCAAAAAGAAAGAGAAAAGGCTGGAGAATGGTAACCTGACGGTCATTTTACAGGTTTGTAATCCATCTTTCCCTTTCAAAAGAAACCTTCAACTTCCATATCTGTAATTCAATCACAGTGCTACTCTTACAGATTTCTCTGGGACCTGCACACTTACGGTGAGAGAGAAGGGAGCCTCAGAAATCAGAAGCAGTTTTTTCCAGTCACTGCTCAGGCTGCATCTCCCTGCAGCTGGAGCAGTTCAGCATCCTCGCTGGCTCCCAGCGTTGGGCAGGACTGCAAAGGAACATTAAAAAGATGAAGGGTTATACTTACCGCTCCTCTGCTGACAGAAGACATGACCTACCAGCGCACTATAGCTGTTTCTGGCCTATGGTTTGGCTTAAATTCAAATTCTGCTTATCACCAAGATTAGCTGATTGTTCTCACTTGGTGTAATTATGCAAACTTCCCCCCCCCCCCCTTTCCTTCCTTATGCAATTTTTTTTTTGAAGAGCTTTCCTACAGGTGCCACCTGCTGTGATAGAACCTGAGAAGATAATACATCTTTGCGGTTCTGCCTAGTCTGTCGCAGTAATATATGTAAGCAGTTAAAACTGTCCTCAGAAAGGTTTCCGAGTGTCCGCAGAAATTTGGATATGCAGATGCACGAGACAGTTCTTCCAAGGTCACAGCGAGGAGCAAGAAAAGGCCTTCATCATCTCCCAGAGATGTTGGTGCACAAGAGTTTAACTTGATGAGATGGCACCTCGTTATATTATAATGGGATGACTCTTTCAGCACTAATGCGGTGTTAGAAGGTGGTATGACAAATCAGAAAGCGAACTACAAGGGTCTTCGGAGAGACATGTCATTGTACACTGTGATAGTGACAGGCTATTCTTTTAAAATTGTAATGGAATTTGTCATAAAACATTTTCAGGACGCAGACATTTACCCAGTATTATTAAGGTGGATTCCAATAGCTCCAGGAGGCTTTTGCAGTCTCATTGAGATCGCACTCGATGCTCCTGAAATGAACCTACAGTATAAGGCAATGGGGCTGCTAAGCTATTCCAGTTTGGGGTTTTTTTTACTTTTTTTTTCTTTTGCTTAATCATGTCATAAATGTTACAGGTTCAAATTGTGAAGAAGCTTGGTTACTCACATTCAAGTTGATGAGCTCTGAATGAAGCATAGAAGATAAGGAACTAACACAGGAGGAAAATAAGATTAACTCTTCTGGCAGACTGGTAAAATTGAGATTTGCTGGGGGGGGGAATGTAAAAATTGCATTTAATTTTTAATTCAAAAAAGAATGAAAAAAAATATCTCCAAGTCAAAATACGTATTGACATTTGGGGAAAAATAAGAACATTTTTTGCAGAAGGAATATACTTTTTTGTGAAAAGAAAACTATATGATTTCCAGTAAAAAATGTATTGCCATGACACAGGTGGTAATACTCTCTATGGAGCTCATAACAACCTACAAAGTAAGGAAGTTTACAAAACCTTTAACTACAGGACTCATTCAATTGAATGTTCTTATATTCTTCTCTTATTTCTTTGCTCCCAATAGATGGTTGGGAAAACATTCAAGATGGTTTCAATGTGCAACCACTACTTTTTAAAGATGCAACATTTAATGAAATACCCTGCTTGCTTTGTGTGTGCTGGCTATTGAAGAAAAATGAAAGAAATCCCAGCTTTGATCAAGCAAAGTTTCTGTCACAGAAGACTCCTAGTTCAGCTATATACAGTACTCTCTACCACTTCCCTGCCTATTCACAAATACATGCCCGTTTTCAAAATTTAACAATAAGGCAGTGAATTCTTTCTCACTTTCCTTCACGTCACATTACGCCAGGTCTTTCAGTCAGAATATTTTTTCCACAAAAAAGCGCAAAAGAACCAAGTAAGTAAATCACATGGATAAAATATCCGGAGATTAGAAACTAACTGTTCTTCATATGTTAAACTACCTATTCCTCACATGCAAAATCTCAGCTGAAAGCATGGTGAAATCTGACCTGAAGTAGTTGTCAGTTAGAAACATCTGAAACAATTAACGCAAAGCTTAATTTTATTTAACTGTATCAGTATCTAAGGGAGCTATTATTCCTAATTGTTTTATGGTTTAACTATTGTACACTGCTTGTGCTTGATTCTGCTAGCACAAAATTTGAGGTGAGATTATAATTGATTGAATTTTAAATGTCGACTAACTTTGTGAAGCAAACATCTCCTGAATAAGAGCAAATATTAATCAGAATTTTTTTCCAAAAGGGACAACTTAGGGCTTATTATCTATTTTTATTTAAAATTGGGTGTCTAAGAGGAAATATTTGAGAAATAAACTATTAGGAAGACATTAAGCGAAGGATGAAGATGAAGCCAGCGGGGTGTAACGCTCCATCAAGACCAGCCCCCTGATCCTGACTCAACATCTTTAAAGAGTCAGCATGCAAAGGGAAACAGCAAGAAGCTGATTTAATACCTAACAAACCCAATGGAAATCCTGGAGAAAAGGATAACAAAGTACCAGTGAAAAGACTACTACAGTATAACGTAGAAATATTTAAGTCTGCTTTAAGCTACCCAGACGGTGATGGTGACAATCTGGAGTTCAGGTCAGGCAAAACTGTTCTACTTTTGCAGGAGATTTTGCAGTCTGATCTGAACACCCCTGCTTGAATATTGCTGTCCTTATCTTGTTCTCATAGCAGTGATACCAGCAACAGCTGAGCTCTGTTGTACACTTCGGGGGGGTAAGGCCCCCCATTTCACATTTGGATAGTGTCTAGGGTTTCCAGAGGAGGAACAATTGATAGCAAATAACTCAAAGGACTGATGGACTGATCTTCAAGGGCAAGTGGATGAACAGTGAAATTAGGCATTACTCAGAACAGCAAAGATTTTAAAGGTTTTCTTCCCTCTCCCATGTGCACATAGCCACAGATGCACAAAATCTGTTTTAATAATTTATTGTATTACTGTTCTTTGGAATGAAGAATGATGAATTAACTGCTCTGGTAAAAAGTGTTGTCTCACTTATGTCCCAAACTATATCACCAAGAATTAATGTTTATTAAACAAACCCTCCCACCAAGCCCCCCCCCCAAAAAAACAGCAAAACCCAACAGTATGAGAAAATAATATGATAATATTACAATGTAGCTCTAGTGAAAATCTGTAAAAATTTACACATTCCCTATCAAAGCCTTTAAGCCTATAAGAAATACTTCAAAGGAAATTGTAGAGCTACACGCATAACATGAATGTATTTACTTATTTCATGGTAATAAAAGTATGATTCAAATGGAAAACAAATGCGAGAGAGGATTTTAGAAAGTATCTACAAGGTAATTTTAAAAATATTTTGCCTCAAGGACTAAGAACTAAGAAGGCTGAAAAAATGCAGGGTATTGTAGACTTCATCACCCTCTTCCTTTTCAAAGGACTGGAAAAAATGAATACTATTCAAGAATATTGAATTTATAACACGTAACTGTATAATCTATCATGTAACAGAATGTTATTGCATTTTCCAGTATAATTATAAACTTGAAACCAGAAATATATTGAGATATCCGACCAACTGTAGTCACTAACTGATCCTATCAGTGTAATGTCTTTAAAAATTAAAACTCCTAATTAAAAAAAGGATTGTAGCTTGCCTAGAAGGTGACTTCCAATATGACTGGAAGATTTAGAACCCTTCACCTTTTACTGATACAAAGATTTTTTTTCTTAGATTTTTTTTCCCCCAACTCTTGCACTTGGAGTTTTTGGAACAATGTCACTGAGAGAAAAGGCATGGACTAAAACCAAAGGGAACAGAGGCCAGTCTCAAAGAACATGGAAAGGTAAAATGGAAAATGTAAGAACAGTTTTAACATTAGTTTGACCTGAAATTATGATATTTTAGAGGATTTGAGATTCCTTTTTCTAATTCTAAGGAATTATGGAAAGTCCAGAAATTATCTTCCATTTCCCTAACTTGAAATCTTCCATGTGTCTTAGCAAAGCAGGACAGAATTCACATTGAAAATGAAAGATTTCTTTTAGATTCCTGATTAACACAAACTTGCTTTCATACCTTCACTGGATATGACAAGGGTGCCGTAGAATTCTGTGAATTGTGGAGGAGGAGAGAAGATTCGGGGCAGTGCAGAAAATACCATCTATTTGCACTGATATTCAGCTCCTTCTTGGATTTCTGATGATTCTTTTGGTCACACACTTCTTCATCAGCAAGGAGGAGAGATGTTCCATAGCCTCTCAAATTTAAGAGTCAATTACTGCCACAACACAGCAATGCAAAAAGCCTTTATCATAGACCTGTCCAGGTGCTAAATGAATCTTCCCTCTGAAAACTCTCCCTGGCATCACAGCATCCTTTTAAGTCTCTTCTGGCCATCATAGATCACTGGTAAACCACAGTGATTTCCAAGGACCCTGTTAACAGAGAAAGTGTACAGGTACCTCTTGCTTGGACACCTCCGGTTTATCAGCACCATTAATTCATTGTGGTTCTCCCCCAATGAACACAATAGTCTAGTTATAATCACAGTAAGGCGATGGGAACGTGCGTTATCGCTTTTCTCTCTTCGTGAGGAATGCACTCCAAAATAGCTGTGGCATTTTCCCCTAATAGCCTCACATTTCACTTATATTTAATTTGTTACCTGCTGTCTCTCTCAGAATCTTTTCTGCATTGCTGCTCTCTGTCCTGCTCTCCTGTATTTTATTTCTGCTTGTTATTCTTTTTTTCTGCCCCTTGAGAGAAATGCCTTGCACTTATCCACTTTCAACCACAAATCCCTGGACTTAATCCAGTGCTCTGAACTCTCCAGATCTTTCTATACACCCTCCTGTTTTCTGCCCTTTGCCAGCAATATGCTTCATGTTAGCTTTTCCAGTACAAAATTTGTTTGGTTTTTCCTTTAGTTCAGGTTCTCAACCATTAATTTAACTGATCAGAAGGAAGGACAGGTAGATAATGAATGTGTGCCCAGTGGCAGGCATCTGACTGAAAATCAGATAAACTTCCTATTGTTTTTGCTTTTTTTCTGGAAGTCTTTGCTCTCTGGTTACCAAGGGCAGAGGCAAACAGGACGAGAGGTAGGGACTGGTCAAAGATTTCTGACAGCAGCAGGGCCAGAAAAAACAGAGAGATTTTCCTGACTGTATTGGGTTTGCGTGGCAAGGTTTTGGTAG